>NC_135233.1:205359839-205609839 GCF_051348905.1 Ranitomeya variabilis
TGTGTGGATCCTGTGTGGTTCCTGTGTGGATCCTGTGTGGGTCCTGTGTGGATCCTGTGTGGTTCCTGAGTGGATCCTGTGTGGATCCTGTGTGGTTCCTGTGTGGTTCCAGTGTTTGGATCTGATAGGTCCAAGTGCAAGGTCCTGGAAGCCTGTGTAGGAAGACCTGGGAGGAGGCTTCCTGGAAAGCACATGGTTTGGACCTGGTGGCCTGTGGTGTTGGACTAAGTCCTGGATAGCACCCAGACAGGCCACATGCCTCTGTGTTGAACGGTCCCAGGTGGGATGGACGTTCTGAAGACCACAGTGTGATGATGGTCCTGGACAGTCTGTGTTAGAAGCTCCTGTGAGTGGAGTCTTCTTGGAGCACCTGAGAGACTGTGGACCTGGGTGATCGGTGTTGGGGAAGCTACCGGCCTTCGGTGGCTCTGGACTGACTGATGTGTGCCGGCCAGGCAAGTTGGTGAACCCCGTAAGGCAGTTTCCCCAGGAGAGAGGTCTGACAAGGAGTCAGCAGATGGAGCAGGAGCTCCCATAAGGTACCTCCATAAACTGTCGGTGCTTGTAACACGAACTGTGTGGTAACCCTCGGCAACTGGTCAGTGAGGACCAGCGTGTTTAGTTGCCACAGAATAAGGACCTGAAACTGGAAGTGATGACCTGGTTCAGTATGTAAATGGACTGCTCGTGGTATGGTTTATGAGGCATAATAAACCGTATGGACTGTTTTGTTTTAAAAACCCGTGCCCGTGTGCTGAATATCGCGGCCAAGTGAGTGTCCCCCAACACACTCAGTAGGAATAGTCTTACATTTGGTGCTCGAAGCGGGCAATGATCCAGCGCGCACACGTGGGAGTTAATTGCTGTAACTCGGCGGGGTTACGAAGCTGACAAGCGTCTGGCTGTAACTCGGCGGGGTTACGAAGGGGACAAGCGGCGTCCTGTGGATTGGCGGGTCCACGAAGTCGGCGGTAGAGCCTTGTGAGGCGTAGCTGCAAGTTCCAGCAAGAGGTTCCACAGCAGACGGAGCTGCAGTGGCTTGTGGTTGGCAGACGGAGGTGCCGGTTGTATGTGACTGCAGCGGAAGCTGTGGCAGTACCAGCAGGAGCTGGTGAAGTGACATAAAAGAAAAAAAAAAATTTTAATTTTTTTTTTTCTCTCCCTTTTCCTCCAAGTTGTGCTGACTCTTAAAGGGCCAGTACAAGCCCAGAGACAAAGGGGTGTACTGTGCGAACTGGGGCCTGAGTGCCGTGGGGAAGTCCACGGGGTGTATCCCAGGGTGGGGAGTGTCCCTAATAGTGAGCGGTGACCCCAAATGGAGATGGTTGCCCAAAAGGGGGCAGAGTCCCAGAAAGGGGCGGTAACCCGAACAGGGGTAATGGCCCAAAAAGGGGTGGAATCCCGAAGGGGGGCTGAATCCCGAACAGGGGTGATGTCAAAAAGCAGAGCACTTGTCCGAAAAGGGGGTGGAGCCAAAAAAGGGCTGGCAATCAGTGAGGAGTCACGACTGTGTTCTTTTTGGCTGGATGGAGAGTGTGTGCGGGCGTTGATAGACCCGGGGAGAGAAGCGTCTTTGCTGAGAACCCTTCCAGGAAATTCTGTGTCACCTGGGGACACTAAATATCTCCAGGTAGCCACTATCTACATTGTCGCAGCAGAGGTTTCCACATACCATGAGGTGGCTGTAGTCCCGAACTTGCCGTGTCCTATGGTAATAGGGCAAGATTTGGAAGCACTGTGGGAAAAGGGTGAAGTGTTTGTGCATATAATGTGGATGGGAGGTAGTAATGTTGAGAAGGCGCCCCCTAGAGTTGACAGTCCTAAGGTAGGCCTGACCAAGGGAAAAGGTGCGACTACCCAACTAACTAACCTGACGTCACCTGAAGTGTGCTACAATACGGCTGGTAGTGGTCTGGTGGATAAAACAAGTGGAGCTGACACCCAGACAGAGAGTGACTTGCGGGGTCATCATACTGTGAGGAGCGACACAGACTCTGGGGGTGACTGACAAGTCATGGCCAGTAACAAGCGCATATGCCGTGGTGACAGGTGGAGGACGGGGTCCAGGACCTGTGGTAACGGGTGGAGGACGGGGTCCAGGACCTGTGGTGACAGGTGGAGGACGGGGTCCAGGACCTGTGGTAACGGGTGGAGGACGGGGTCCAGGACCTGTGGTAACGGTTGGTGGTGACTCCCATTCAGACGGTGATGCCAGTGGGAAAGAGTGCAATAAGGTTGACTCAGGTACAAATGGCAAGTCTTCCTCCCGCCGCCGGAGAGGCAAAAGGGCTGAATCAGTTGCACCCTGTGAAGAATTGACGGAAGATGCTGAGGACCTGGGGTGTATGAAGTACTCTGAAGTCCCAGGGAAAAGGGACGAACCTAATGATGTCACCGCTGAGACCCAAGAGAGGGCCGACCCTGACAGTGCAGAGTCTGAGGGTGCAGAAGTGGAAGAGGCCACCAAGGAACTGGTGCCTGAAGTAGATACCTCCTCAAGTGATGGATGTTCCACTAATCCAGAGGATGGGAAAAGCGAGATAGAATTGATTAAAGAGACGGTGAAAGACCATGTTGAACGAGAAAGGGTCCTAAGACAAGCGGCTGAGCACAGGGTGGATGAGCTGGAGAAGGAAGTCTCTGAGCTCAGAGGTCACCTGTTCACTTGGCAAAGTATGTATAAGACCCTAAAGGAAGACATTGTAGTGCTCAGAGAAGCACTAAAAGGCCCTCTACAAGGAAAAGAGGTGGTGGTCGCAGACTTCCCGTGCCAGTACCAGAGTGGTAATGAGGTGAAGCTGCTAATGCCCATCTTGACCAAGGGGTCTGGAAGAGGGTGAAGTTGAAGAGGAGTTGGCGCTAAAAGCAGAACAAGATAGTCACCCGGTTGTGACAGGTGTCTTGATGGAAAAGTCCATGGCAAAGCAGGAGCCGTCCGTTCCTGAAGAAAGTGAGACTCCGCTCTTCAAGTGCGTGATAGATGTACCCGAAGAGGCGCAAGATGCATGTACCAGTGAGGGTGTGCATGAGGCCTTTAAAAAGGCAGTAGAAGCGTGTAGTGTGCACTGGGCACTGGAGACGAAACAGTTGGTGGTACTGTCTACTAAGGAAGTCACAGTGAAGAGGGTGGCTGTCCTGAGGGACATGCACCTACAGTGCCTCCGCACGAAACAGATGGTCCTGTTGAGGAATAATGAGGCCACTCGTTGTTTGGAGCAAGCCAGGAAAGCTCAAAGTCGTCTGGGCTTGGTAGAGGACACAGTCCAAGTGCCTAGAGCTCTGGTAGCGAAGCTCATTGGCAGATTTGGGAAAGTGATGCAGGAGATGGTGGATAAATCCGGTGTGAAGAGACTAAGGATTCCGGCTGATGACGAGGCCCAGGTGGGTGAAGATGGGATGGTGTCATTCCTGGTTGTCGGGTCCAAGGAGAGTCTAGGGAATATCCGGATGCTCCTGAGGTATCGCATGGCATACCTGAGAGAAGTAGAGCACCTAAGACTGTACAGACGGCAGGTCAATAAACAGCTGCAGAACCTAAGGTGGCGGCCGCCTTCTTCCCAAGGAAAAGGAAACAAAAGGGACCCTCCAAAGAATGGAATGGCTGACCACCAAGGATGTTCAGAGAGACAAAGTGGTCGAATATCTGAAAGTGGCAGTTCTACTCACTGTACAAAGCTAAGGAGCATGAACAGTAGCAGACGTAGTGATGGAGGGTCAGACTCTGGTCAGTTGCTAGTCTCGACTGTAAGTGGGACTAATGACCGCACCAACCGTGGGTGGCGACCCTGGAGAGAAAGGTCGAGTAAAGAGACAAACTTGACTAAAGGTTTGGTGACACAGACAGACTGTGACTTAAGGGCCAAAGCTCAAGGCCTACATGTTGACCGCTGGGGGCGGGGTAAACTCAACAACTGGATGGTTGTGTGTGATGCTCAAAACCGACTGAGACGGTTCTCTCGACTGGTAGGGCAAAGTAACGTGCGTGACATATCTCGTGACCCCACGTGTATGACAGGTGTTCAACCCCACAAGCTTGAACAGAGGGGGGGGATATGTGATGTAGTGACCCCTGTAACAGGTAGGGGGCGCTGCATGGTCTCCCCGGTATGTGCACGGAGTCGTATTGAGGCCGCGAGAATCGACCTGCAGTGATGTCAGGATCACGTGACCAGCCCAGGTGATCCATTACTGTGGGTGGGCTTACGGGTACATAATGTGGCCAGGGTGTGGGTCACATGGTTCCTGTGTGGATCCTGTGTGGGTCCTGTGTGGATCCTGTGTGGTTCCTGTGTGGATCCTGTGTGGTTCCTGTGTGGATCCTGTGTGGGTCCTGTGTGGATCCTGTGTGGTTCCTGTGTGGTTCCAGTGTTTGGATCTGATAGGTCCAAGTGCAAGGTCCTGGAAGCCTGTGTAGGAAGACCTGGGAGGAGGCTTCCTGGAAAGCACATGGTTTGGACCTGGTGGCCTGTGGTGTTGGACTAAGTCCTGGATAGCACCCAGACAGGCCACATGCCTCTGTGTTGAACGGTCCCAGGTGGGATGGACGTTCTGAAGACCACAGTGTGATCATGGTCCTGGACAGTCTGTGTTAGAAGCTCCTGTGAGTGGAGTCTTCTTGGAGCACCTGAGAGACTGTGGACCTGGGTGATCGGTGTTGGGGAAGCTACCGGCCTTCGGTGGCTCTGGACTGACTGATGTGTGCCGGCCAGGCAAGTTGGTGAACCCCGTAAGGCAGTTTCCCCAGGAGAGAGGTCTGACAAGGAGTCAGCAGATGGAGCAGGAGCTCCCATAAGGTACCTCCATAAACTGTCGGTGCTTGTAACACGAACTGTGTGGTAACCCTCGGCAACTGGTCAGTGAGGACCAGCGTGTTTAGTTGCCACAGAATAAGGGCCTGAAACTGGAAGTGATGACCTGGTTCAGTATGTAAATGGACGGCTCGTGGTATGGTTTATGAGGCATAATAAACCGTATGGACTGTTTTGTTTTAAAAACCCGTGCCCGTGTGCTGAATATCGCGGCCAAGCGAGTGTCCCCCAACACACTCAGTAGGAATAGTCTTACTATAGATATATATATATATATATATATATATATATATATATATATATATATATATATATATATATATATATATATATATATATATATATACACACATATACACATTTTTATATATATATTTTTTTTCCCCCATCTTTTACATTTTAAACGTTGCAAGAAGGAAAATGGGCCGATACAAAAGTTTGGGCACCCTTGGACATTTGTGTGCTTGGATAATGTTGACCAAGATTTCCGACCTTAATTAGCCTGTTACGGTTATGGCTTGTTCCCTATCATTGTTATAAAAAGCCAGGTGATGCAAATTTCCCAGCTATATAAAAAACCCAGCCTCCTCTAACCTTGTGCCAAAAAACAGCAGCCATGGGTTCTTCTAAGCAGCTGCCTAGCACTCTGAAAATGGTGGAGGCTGACAAAGCAGCAGAAGGCTATAAGAAGATACCACAGTGTTTTCAAGTTTGAAATGTAATTAAGAAATGGCAGTTACCTGGAACAGTGGAGGTCAAGATAAGGTCTGGAAGATCAAGCAAAATTTCAGTGAAAGCTGCTCGTAAGATTGTTAGAGAGGGAAATCAGAACCCCAGCTTGAGGGCAAAAGACCTTCAGAAAGATTTATCAGACTGGAGTTGTGGTACATTGTTCTACTGTTCAGGGACACCTGCATTTTGGAAACAAGTTCTCTGGACCGATGAGGATAAAATAGAACTCTTTGGCCACAATGATCAAAAGGTATGTGTGGAGAAAAAAGGGCACAAAATTTCAGGAAAAGAACATCTCGCCAACTATTAAGCATGGGTGTGGACCAATCATGCTTTGGGGATGTGCTACAGCCAATGGCACTGGGAACATTTCACAGGTGGAAGGAAGAATGGATTCAATTAAATTTCAACAAATTCTTGATGCAAACATAGCACCATCTGTAAAAAGCTGAAGGTGAAAAGAAGATGGCTTCTACAAATGGATAATGATCCTAAACACACGTCATAATCCACAATAGATGACTTCAAAAGGCACAAGCTGAAGGTTTTACAATGGATCTCACAGTCCCCTGATTTGAACATCATTGAAAATCTGTGGTCAGACCTCAAAATAGCACAGGAAGCAAAACGACCCAGGAATCTCACAGGACTGGAAGAATCCGTCAAACAAGAATGGAAAGACTGGTTACAAAAAAGCATTTACAAGCTGGGATACTTTCAAAGGGGATGCTACTAGGTATTAACCATGTAGGGTGCCCAAACTTTTGCATTGGCTCATTTTTTAAAATGTAAAAGAAATATAAACATATATATTTTTATATATATTTTGCTGCCTAAAATACAAAGAAAATGTGTCATCTTTAACTTTAGGGCATTTAGAGATCGTTTCATCTTCAACTTGCTTAACTGTTCATAATAACATAATTTTCACCAGGGGTGCCCAAACTTTTACATGCCACTGTAGGAGTCTGTGTGGGCGCATACTGTATATTGGAGACTATGTGGGGGCTCATTCTGTATACAGGGAGGCTATGTGGAGGCTCATAATGTATATAGGAGGCTATATGGGGATCATTGGCTATAGAGGGGGCTGTGGCAGTTCATACTGTATATAGGGGAGCTGTATGAGGGTCATATGGTATATAGGGGATGTCAGCATACTTCATTCTGCTCAACATTAAGTGATATTAATATAAAATAATAATTAAAATTAACATGCCCAGTGTATCACATAAGTGTATCATAGAAGTGTAATGCTCAGAATTAATTCCAGAATTGGAACTGAAGGTAAATGGATACAGTCAGTTTCTATTTGTTTTCACTCTCACCCCTATAATCTTTCACTTTCTAATCCCTACACCTAGTAAGGAACTGTTCATCTCTTCCTCAATCCTCCCCATCCATCTCACCTCCTTCTCTGAACTGTTCCTCAATATACAATCCTCTGTCTCCAAGCAAAGACAGCCACCTCTTGCCCTCTCCTGCTCCCACCTGCTAACACTTTCTCTGCTCCTTCTCACTGCCGGTGATATTGCTCCAAATCCTGGTCCTCCTCACCACATCCCCACAGTCAGTTCTACCTCCTATCCACGCTCTATCACAACTTTCCGTAACCTCTCTAACCTTATACCCATTCGCCCAGTCCCTGCTTCCCCAGTCCCACTAACAGGAGCTCTGTGGAACGCTCGCTCTGTCTGCCTGCAACAAGCTTTCTTACATCCATGACTAGTTCATTTCTAACAAACTTTCCTTCCTCACCATCACCAAAACCTGGCTCACCCCCCTTGACACAGCCTCCCCTGCTGCACTTTCGTATGGTGGATTCCACCTTTCCCACACACCCTGCCCCAGCAGCAAGCATGGCGGAGGAGTTGGTTTTCTCCTGTCAGATAACTGCTCCTTCACCCACACACCCTCACTTCCTTTGAGGTGCACTCTGTGCGTATCTACTTTCCCTCCAACCGGCTGTCATTTACCGCCCCCCCCAGGGCCAGCCACCACCTTCTTTGACCACTTCACCACTTGGCTACTTCATTTCCTCTCCGCTGACATCCCTGTTATGATCTGGTGACCTTGGAGCCGCATGAAACTTTCTCTGGAGTCGGTGGAACCTGTACTGACCGCAAATCCTGAACTAACACCGCAACTAGAAGTAGCCGTGGGGTGTGCCTAACATACCCTAGACACCTCGACACAGCCGGAGGACTAAATACCCCTATAGATGGAAATAGGAATGCTACCTTGCCTCAGAGCAGACCCCCAAAGGATAGGCAGCCCCCCACGAATAATGACTGTGAGTAGGAGAAGAATAGACACACGCAGGTAGAAAACAGGATTTAGCAAAAGAGGCCACTCTAGCTAAATAGGAAAGGATAGGACAGATTACTAGGCGGTCAGTATTAAAACCCTTCCAAAAATATCCACAGCAGATAATACAAAAAGTTCCACAATCTAACTAAAGACATGGAATGTATATCTGCCACTCCAGAGAATCCAACAAGACTGAGAAAATACTGACACAATCTAAGCTGGACAAGAAAACACAAAGAATAGCACTGAATTGTGAAGCACATAGCATGTGTGCCACAGGAAAAAACAACCCAGGCACTTATCTTTGCTTATTTGGCAGAAAGGCAGGAGGAACCAAGCAGAGGTTCAACACCTCCCAACAACAATTGACAACTGGCAAGGACTAATGAATCCTGCACGCCTAAATACCCCAGTCAGAACTGCAATCAGCAGATACACCTGACCAGGACTGCAACTCAGGGGCAACTGCATTACCACCTACAACCACCGGAGGGAGCCCAAAAGCAGAATTCACAACACATCCCCACTATCATCATGGGCGACTTCAACATTCCCATTGACACTTCCCTCTCAGCTACCACTAAGCTTCTATCTCTTATTTCCTCCTTCGGCCTCGCTCAATGGTCTTCTGCAGCCACTCACAAAGATGGCCACACATTGGACCTCATCTTCACCCACCTCTGCTCCCTATCCATCCTCTGTAACTCACCTCTTCCTCTTTCTGACCACAATCTACTCACATTCTCTTCCCTCTCCACTCCTTGTCTACAATCCCCACCCCACAAACTTGCACACCCTCGCAGAAATCTTAAACACCTTGATCTACACTCACTCTCTGAATCCCTCCTCCCTCTCACAGACATAAGTTCCCTACACAATGAGGATGCCGCTGCATATAACACCACAATAGCTGCAGCTCTGGAATCGGCTGCCCCTCTCACACATACCAAAGCTCGCAAAATCAACAGACAGCCCTGTTACACCAGCCTGACCAAAGAACTGAGGCGAGCTCCAGGGCTGCTGAGCAGAGATGAAAAAGATCCCACTCCAACGAGCACTTTATCGCATTCAAACAGTCTCTCACTACTTTCAAGACCACACTCGCTATAGCAAAACAAACCTACTTCTCATCTCTCATATCCTCCCTGTCTCACAACCCTAAACAGTTATTCAACACCTTCAATTCTCTCCTCCATCCCCCAGCACCTCCTCCCTCCCCACTCATCTCAGCTGAAGACTTTGCCTCATTTTGCAAGCAGAAGATTGATAACATCAGAGATAGTTTTGGTTAGTTTTGGTCGACAATCCCAAGAGCCCTTTCTCCTAACTGCCCACCATTACAGAAGATTGACTTTCCACTCTAATCTCAAGATCACATCTCTTCACCTGTGCACTTGACCCGATCCCATCCCACTTCATCCCAAACCTCAACAGAGTCTTCATCCCAACCCTAACCCATCTCTTCAACCTATCACTAACAACTGATGTCTTCCCCTCAAGCTTTAAACATGCCTCAATCACACCTATCCTCAAAAAGCCCTCTCTTGACCCATCCTCTGTATCTATCGCCCTATATCACTTCTCCCCTATGCCTCAAAACTACTGGAACAACACGTCCATCTTGAACTGTCCTCCCACCTTACTTCTTGCTCCCTCTTTGACCGCTTACAATCTGGCTTCCGGTCACACCACTCCACTGAAACTGCCCTAACTAAGGTCACCAATGACCTATTAACCGCCAAGGCCAAGCGACACTCCTCTGTCCTCCTCCTCCTGGACCTGTCCTCTGCCTTTGACACAGTGGACCATTCCCTATTATTACAGACCCTCTCATCTCTTGGCATCACAGACTTGGCCCTATCTTGGATTTTGTCGTACCTAACAGACCGGACTATCAGCGTCTCCCACTCACACACCACCTCCTCACCTCGCCCCCTATCTCTGTCGGAGTCCCGCAAGGGTCAGTCCTAGGGCCCCTGCTCTTCTCCATCTACAGCTTCGGCCTGGAACAGCTCATAGAATCTCATGGCTTTCAGTATCATCTCTATGCTTATGACATGCAGATCTACATCTCTAGACCAGATATCACCACCCTACTAACCAGAATCCCACAATGTCTGTCCGCTATTTCATCCTTCTTCTCCGCTAGATTTCTAAAACTTAATATGGATAAAACAGAATTCATCATCTTTCACCATCTCACGCGACCCCCCCCATTACAGTAAATGGCTGCCCACTCTCCCCAGTCCCACAAGCTCGATGTCTCGGGGTAATCCTTGACACTGATCTATCCTTCAAACCACATATCCAACCCCTTTCCACTTCCTGACGCATTCAACTCAAAAATATTTCCCAGATCCGTACATTCTTTAAACAAGAATCTGCAAAAACCCTAGTCCATGCCCTCATTATCTCCTGCCTTGGCTACTGCAACCTTGTGCTCTGTGGCCTCCCCTCGAACACTCTCGCACCCCTCCAATCTATTCTAAACTCTGCTGCCCGTCTATTCTACCTGTCCCCCCGCTATTCCCCAGCCTCTCCCCTCTGTCAATCACTTCACTGGTTCCCCATTGCCCAGAGACTCCAGTTTAAAACCCTAACCATGACATAAAAGCCATCCACAACCTGTCTCCTCCATACATCTGTGACCTCGTCTCCCGGTACTTTCCTGCACGCAACCTCCGATCCTCACAAGATCTCCTTCTCTACTCCCCTCTTATCTCCTCTTCCCACAATCGCATATAAGATTTCTCCCACGCATCACCCCTACTCTGGAACTCTCTACCACAACATAACAGACTCTCGCCTACCTTGGAAACCTTCAAAAAGAACCTGAAGACCCACCTCTTCCGACAAGCCTACAACCTGCAGTAACCACCGATCGACAGAACCACTGCATGACCAGCTCTACCCTCACCTACTGTATCCTCACCCATCCCTTGTAGATTGTGAGCCCTCGCGGGCAGGGTCCTCTCTCCTCCTGTACCAGTTATGACTTGTATTAAGATTATTGTATTTGTTTTTATTATGTACACCCCTCCTCACATGTAAAGCGCCATGGAATAAATGGCGCTATAATAATAAATAATAATAATAATAATAATAATATTGAGCAGAAGTAATTTCAGCCTATTGGTTCGGCCTCCACAAAAGTCACGGTCTCCTATGGGGCCACTAAGGAAAACTAATTGCCCACCCCTGGTATAGCGGATAGACTTTGATGCCCCGCTTCGCTGCTCAACCCTGTTCCTCCAAAACCAGCTTCTCCACCATGGCAGAAGATCAGCTCTCCACCCTCCTGTCAAGATCACACCTCACCACTTGCACGCTTGACTCGCTCCCGTCCCACCTCATCCCTAACCTCTTCATCCCAACCATAACCCATCTCTTCAACCTATCACTCACAACAGGTGTCTTCCCCTCATCCTTCAAACATGCCAAGATCACACCCATCCTCAAAAAGCCCTCCCTCGACCCATCCTCTGCGTCTAGCTATCAACCGATATCTCTTCTCAATTATGCCTCAAAATTACTGGAACAGCATGTCCATCTTGAACTGTGCTCGAACCTCTCCTCCTGCTCCCTCTTTGACCGGTTACAATCTGGCTTCCGACCCCATCACTCAACTGCTCTAACTATAAAGTGACCAACAACCTACTAACTGTCAAGAGCAAGCGACACTACTCTGTCCTCCTTCTCCTGGACCTGTCTTCTGCCTTTGACACTGTGGACCATTCCCTTCTGCTGCAGATCCTCTCATCTCTAGGGATCACAGACTTGGCCCTATCCTGGATCTCGTCATATCTGACAGACCGAACATTCAGTGTCTCCCTCCCCCAAACCACCTCCTCACTCCACCCCTTGTCTGTCGGTGTTCCTCAAGGCTCAGTTCTAGGACCCCTACTCTTCTCCATCTACACCTTCGGCCTGTGACAGCTCATAGAATCCCAAGGTATGAAGCATCATCTCTACGCTGATGACACGCAGATCTACCTATCCGGACCTGACCTCTTCTCCTTACTTACCAAAATCCCACACTGTCTGTCTGCTATCTCGGCCTTCTTTTCTGCTCGCTTTCTAAAACTGAACATGGACAAAACAGAATTCATCATCTTTCCCCCATCTCACTCTACCCCTCCACCAGACCTATCTATCAATGTCAATGGCTGCTCACTTTCCCCAGTCCCACAGGCCTGGTGCCTCGGGATGATCCTCGACGCTGCCCTCTCTTTCAAGCCACATATCCAAGCCCTTGCCTCCTCCTGCCGTCGCAAACTCAAAAATATTTCCAGGATCCACACATTCCTTGACCGTGACACCACAAAAACACTAGTGCATGCCCATATCTCCCGCCTCGACTACTGCAACCTGCTACTCTCTAGCCTCCCCTCTAGCACTCTGGCACCACTCCAATCCATCTTACACTCTGCTGCCCGACTAATCTGTCTCCCCGCTATTCCCCAGCCTCTCCCCTATGCCAAGCCCTTCACTGGCTTCCTATCGCCCCCAGAGACTCCAGTTCAAAACCCTTACAATGACATACAAAGCCACCCACAACCTGTCCATACATCTGTGACCTCGTCTTCCAGTACTTACCTACACACAACTTCCGATCCTCACAAGACCTCCTTCTCTACTCCCCTCTTATCTCTTCTTCCCACAACCACATCCAAGACTTCAACCGTGCTTCCCCCATACTCTGGAACTCTCTTCCACAACACATCACTCTCGCCGGAAACCTTCAAAAAGAACCCGAAGACTCACCTCTTCCGACAAGCCTACAGCCTGCAGAGATCCTCAACCTACTGAACCGCCGCACAACCAGCTCTACCCTCTCCTAGTGTATCCTCACCCATCCCCTGCAGACTGTGAGACCTCGCGGGCAGGGTCCTCCCTCCTTATGTACCTGTGTGCCTTGTTTTTTTTGCTCATGTTTAATTGTATTTGTCTATATTTACCCCCTTTTCACATGTAAAGCGCCATGGAATAAATGGTGCTATAAAAATGAATAATAATAATAATAATAATAATAATAATAATAATAATGTTCTGGCTTCAGCAGTGCATAATGTTGTTATAATGAAGTTAAGTATTCATGGAACAGTCAAAAGCATCCAGGATGTTATGCAGAGAGGAGAACTGATGGGAGACACCTATGAGTAGTACATGCGAAATCAAGTTGAGATGGAGACATCTGGAGTGATAGAGGCATGATGTGTACAGGTAGAAACTATGGGTACAGGCCAGCGAGGTCCCCACTGTTTAAATGGGCTGTCCGTGACTTTTACATTGGTGGCCTATACAGATCAGTCAAGGGTGCCGAGTGTAGGACACTCACCGATCTAGATTTGATGACCCCATCCTAAGGAAGGACCACCAATGTAAAAGTCCTGGACAAGCCTTTTAAAGGCAATAAAGATCAACTGAGTTATTAAAAAACAGATAAACCACAATCCTTCTCGGAAAATATTCTTTGGCGATATTAAACCAAACTAGATCTGTTTGGCCGTAAATTTCAGCAGCATTTTAATAGGCGACAAAATGAAGCTTATGAAGAACGGTGCGCCCTACCAATAGTGAATCATGGTGGACGGTCTGCAATGATGAGGGACCTTTGCTTTTTTAACATAAACTATTAATAGTGCCGGTAATGTTGACCATGTTAGGAGCACATTGGTAAGTTTGAGCTGTAATTGTCTGATCTGTAAAATACCTTCATCATCTTTCTGTTTTCTCTGTTGATTTCCATTTCCAGGGCAAAAACATCTCCGACAGATGGATGTTCAGAGGTTTCCTCTCCATCATCTTCCTCATCTTCATCCTCTCCGTCATCTTTATCATCTTCTCCGATCATTGATGCAAATACTCTTTGGACCGACTTGCTGACACCATCTGAGGTTTCATCTTCCAAAAACACAAAGTAAAAGTTTCATGAAAATCCAAAACTTTGTTGAAACCTTTTTTTTCTACTTAAATAGTTGCTATTGTTTCAACAAACTTTGTGCAAATCAACTCAGACGAATATAAGAAACTTTTTAATATATTTTAGTGTAAAAATGTGCTTTTCTTTCACCCTTATAAGTTACTTTTATCCCAGCTCCATGCCTGCTGAACTAACCATTCTCTCCAGAAACACTGCTCACATCCTTCTCGCTCAGACAAGATGTACTGCCAGCACAGACAAGTGTCAGGTACACAACCTAATATACTTCATGGAGAGGAGAAAGGAGCCTTCAATAATATGAGAGACAGGTCTCCCCTCCGATCAACAATAGGATGACTCAGTTATATATTATATATCAGTCTTACTTGACCCCGACACGACTCTTTAAAATGGGTCGCCTCCACTCGTCAGATTGCCTAAGGTGTCATACTCGGGATGCAGATTTTATTCACATGATTTGGAAGTGCCCTGTAATTTTTCATTATTGGAAAGAGGTAACGACATTACTAACATCCTTATTGTCGATTCCTGTCCCACTTGAGCCATTGACCTGTTTATTCGGAGTGTGGGATGTAGAAACCTGGGATCATTATACTGGGATTTTTCTACGAGAGGCACTTTTTATGGCACGGAAGGTGTTAGCGTTAAGGTGGATGGGTGGTTCTCACCGGACTCTCAGAGCTTGGGTGGAATTAGTAAACTCGATTATTCCATATGAAAGAACATTGTACCAAAACAGAGGATGCCCAGGTAAATTTGAGAAGATTTGGGGTAGATGGAATTCTTCACATCATACTCTATAGATCACACTGATTTACAATCTAACACTTATGTAAGCGGTTGGATTTAGGGCTTTGGGGGCATCGCTTAAAGGGCGAGATTTATGTAGAATTTTCTTTGGCGACTTACTATTGGTAGTTAAAGTAGTTAATGTTCTATAATAGGTAGTTTATAAGTACTAATGATTTGACATACAGTTTGCTATTCTTGCATTACTTGCACTGTAATTATTTGTATTTCCTGTTGTAACTGATAGTCACAAATGCAAATGTGTGTATCGTTTGATTTATTCTGCATTAATAAACAAATTTTAAAAAAAAATAATATGAGAGACAGACAGATGGAGCTGCAGCTACAAGTAACTGTTTTAGCTCACTCCAGAGCTGGATTCACAGCCACACCGCTCAGTACTACTGTATAATATCCTCCAAGCTGGTGTTGCATCCATCTCATGTGCTAAAGACAAAGAAGAAAAGGAATCCCTGTTTGTCTGTGCCCTGTATGGGAGATGGTTACACCCCTGCTCTGCCCATTTTGGCAGAACTGATTGTAAGTGGCGTGAAAACGAAAAGAAAGTCAACATTTTTGCAACTTTTCAAAGCTTTTACGCCAATTATCTTGCGTAGAAACTTTGCCGAATCGTCCCCATTGACTTGAATCACTCACACACTGGTAAACGATGCTATGAAATTACAGCACCTGTATCCTCAATGTCATCGTGAGATTTTGAGAGGAGTTTTGCAGATGTGGATGGAATATTAGGATCGTCTATCTCACATTCTGTGTTTTCTGAAAATCCTAGATTTGAAGAATCCTAAAAGAAAACATAATGCAGATTTGGGAAAAATGTGCAACGCAACACCCCAACATAGTAACAGGAACACGTTAATGGTGTGGAAGACCCTGCGAAAGCTAGCCTGGTCTGCAAGCAAAAGAAAATAATAGGCAAAACAGACATCGGTGCTATCTTGATTGTAAAAGAGAAAAAAAATTGAATTAGGAATTTATACACATGAAAAACAATCATTAATATGATCGTTCTGTGCACACAGAATATCATTGTTCTCGGCAGCACATCTTATGTACATAGAGTGATGTGCTACCGAGAAAGTTGCTTGTATATTGTACATTAGAATTGATTTGCAGGACTCACAGGAGAGAGAGATCTGCAGCACTGAGGAGAAGCAGGGTGCTGCCAAGAAATGTACAACGGCTTGTGAAAATATTCACCTCCTTGGTTTTTTTACCTATCTTGTTACATTACATCCAGCGTTGAAATATTTTTTCAATCAGATTTGTGTGTGATGTATCAGCAGTAGTCTAAGCTGGTGAAGTGAGAAAAATACCGGCATAAAATAAATAAGTGATCAAATTACTAAAAATTGTCATGTGCATATGTATTCAGCCCTTTTGCTATGAAGCCCCTAAAAATTTCTGGTGCAAGCAATTACATTCATAAGTCCCATGTTTAGTGACAGGACGTCCCCCTGTGTGCAATCTAAGTGTCACATGTCGGTCAGTATATACACTTTACCTTCTCTGAAAGGCCACAGAGGCTGCAACACCAATAACAAACCACAAAAAAGAACCAGTGCAGAAGTCCATAATGCAAACAAATATAACAAATTTATTGAAAAAATACAAAAGTCACTAACAGCTAAAGGGGTAAAAACAGCAATCATAAACATACTATACGGCAAGGGAGACAGGCTGACACATCTGCTCAAGTAAGATAAAGCACATCACAATGCTTGTAACAATCAGGGAACTTCTTCCTGCAGCTCCAGGGAACCGTCATGGGGGAGGCCTATGCGCCGTCCTATGCTGGTCTTTTCCTGGGGCTGTGGGAGAGGAACCTCTTCCTGTCGGACGAATTGGGGTCTATGGACCGTGTTCCATTTCGGACCCGGTACATTGACGATATCTTCTTCGTCTGGCAGGACACTCCTGTCGACCTTGAGCAACTTATTCAGACCCTAAACAACAATGACCTCAATATCCATCTTCATATATAGTGGCACTTCTTTGGATTTTGTGGATGTGACTATAAGGAGGGACCCTTCGGGTGTGCTACAGACTGACATCTTTCGAAAGGGAACAGCTATTAATACATTGTTGCACGCATCCTCCAGTCATCCACGTCATATGATCAGATCGGTGCCGGTCAGACAGTTCCTCCGACTCCGTCGAATTTGTTCGTCTGATACTAATTTCAAATTCAGGGCGGAGGAGCTGAAAGAACGGTTCCGATCACGTGGATACAGTGGAAGGTCTATTAAACGCATACAATAGGGCTTAACATGCTTCCCGTCATGATCTCCTATATGGTAGTGAATCTGTATCTGATTCCAATGATAATCAAAAGGTGAGATTTATCACAACCTTTTGCTCTCAGTCCAACAGGGTGAGATCTATTCTGGAAGGGGCCTGGCCAATTCTTAGGGGCGACCCTGTCATTGCTAAATTTATCCCAGAGAAACCATCTATGGCATTTAGACGGGCTAAAAACCTTAGGGACCACCTCGTCTCCAGTCATTATACGTGCCACAAAAAATCTACGTCTACGTTTTTGGACAATTATCCAATAAGGGGTGGATGTGTTCCGTGTGGTGGATGTGTCGCCCTAATCCACTCCCGTCTGGACTACTGTAACGCTCTATTAATTGGCCGCCCCCTCACGCGACTTTCCCCTCTCCAGTCTATCCTTAATGCAGCAGCCAGGGTCGTCCATCTGGCTAATCGTTACTCGTCCGCTCTTCGCCAGTCATTACACTGGCTGCCCATTCATTACAGGATACAATTCAAAGTACTTGTTCTCACCCACAAAGCTCTCCACAGTGCGGCACCCCCATACATCTCCTCCCTCATTTCTGTCTATTGGCCTAGCTGACCGCTGCGCTCTGCAAACGACTTTTGACTAACCTCTGCACTAATCCGTACCTCCCACTCCCGACTCCAAGACTTCTCCCGTGCTGCGCCAATCCTCTGGAATGCTCTACCCCAAGATATTAGAACCATCCACAACTTGCATAGTTTTAGGCGCTCGCTCAAAACTCATTTGTTCAGAGAGGCCTATCACGTTCCCTAATCAAACTCATTTTATGTTTGTGTGTGTGTGTGTAGCCCATTCACTATCTCCATCTACCCCCCACCCCCTGAAGATGGCTGGACCATCATTGTAAATACATCATTCTAAATGCACACCTGTACTTTGTATCTCCCCACCTCATTGTAGATTGTAAGCTCTCACGAGCAGGGTCGTCTTATTTTGCTTTATTACTGTATTGTTAACATTGTTACCCATGACTGTTGTGTTTGAAACTGTTAAACTGTAAAGCGCTGCGGAATATGTTGGCGCTATATAAAGATTATTATTATTATGTGTCGCCTGCCCCAACATTGATAGATGTGATACTTTCTGCAACTCTGATGGCACCAAGCACTATAAGATCAGACAACATATCACCTGTACTACCAGATATGTGGTCTACTATTCGCCGTGTCCATGCGGACTAATTTATGTTGCATTGACAACACGCCAGCTTAAGGTCCGCACGAGGGAGCATGTATTGGGGATTCAGGCGGCAATCAGCCACACGGACGCATCCACCTTAAAGACAATACCCCGCCATTTCAAAAAATTCCATAATTGCGATAGTACCCTTCTTAGGGTAAGGGGGATTGATTCCCTTAAAATTAACATCAGAGGTGGGGGTTTGTCTAAACGACTTGGTAGACTGGAGAGTCGATGGATTTGGCAATTGAATATAGTCCAACCATTGGGCCTTAATGAGTGTCTTTCGTTTGCTCCCTTTCTTTGATCTTCTGGCTGCTCTGCATCTGAATTGTGCTCTCATCCGCATATTATTTTTGTTTTCTGTTCTTAACCGTTATTATTTTTGTTATGTTTTTAGTGCTCCATTCCCTATTCGTGGTACCCACATGAAGATGAGATGTGAAATTCCGTGAATATTGTGTGACCATCAAGCCATTGAAATACATAGCAAAATATATTTTTTTGTTTATTTATTTGTATTTATGTTATAATATTTCCTTGTATATATACAACACCTGGATATGTTGGTTTAATTGTCTTTAGCAATTTCAATGCATATATTCACATCCTCATGCGGCATATTACTGTATGAGGTTTATTTCCTTGGTTCGTGTTTGTTCACGTTTACTTATATGTGCCCTGTATTATCTTATCTTATATATGTAGTGTTCTGCGCATCCGCTATTTTTAATCATGATTATTATGGTTTTCTCTTTTCTTCTTTGTTTTTTTACATGGCCCTATGACATATTTGGCGATGCCAGGACACGTATGTTATTTATACTTACCATGCAAATATCAGTTATAAGATACAAATAAGAGTTATGATACTTATGGCATTTTGCCCTATATCAATATGGCCGCCGTGTATTCTTTGCGCATGCGCCGATCGCTACTTCGTTATGATCGCCTCCTCTTCCGTCAGCCGCCTGGTGTATGGTCACATGGGCCCGTGTGCATCTGTTAGTGACTTTTGTATTTTTTCAATAAATTTGTTATATTTGTTTGCATTATGGACTTCTGCACTGGTTCTTTTTTGTGTTTTTTTTCAGTGTGTCCCACACTTCCTTATATTAAGGCCCCATAATTTGATAAGTAATATTATGATGACTATATATAGTCTTAGGAGCCTTATGTGTTTTCCGTGTTTATAACACCAATAACAAGAGGCACCACTAACCGAACACCATGAAGACCAAGGAGATCTCCAAACAACGCCATGAAGACCAAGGAGATCTGCAAAAAAACACCATGAAGACCAAGGAGATCTCCAAACAACACCATGAAGACCAAGAAGATCTCCAAACACCATGAAGACCAAGGAGATCTCCAAACAACGCCATGAAGACCAAGTAGATCTCCAAACAACGCCATGAAGACCAAGGAGATCTCCAAACAACGCCATGAAGACCAAGGAGATCTCCAAAAAACACCATGAAGACCAAGGAGATCTCCAAACAACACCATGAAGACCAAGAAGATCTCCAAACAACATCACGAAGACCAAGGAGATCTCCAAACAAGTCAGGGACAAAGTTGTTGAGAAGAACAAGTCAGGGTTGAGTTATAAAAAATATTCCAATCTCTGATGATCTCCCGGAGCACCATCAAATCCATTATCAACTGGAAAGAACATGGTACCACAACAAACCTACCAAGAGAGGGCCACCCACTAAAATGATCATCCCGGACAAGGAGGGTATTATTCAGAGAGGCAGCACAGAGACCAATGGTAACCCTGAAGGAGCTGCAGAGCTCCCAAGCAGAGGCTGGAGTATCTGTCCATAGAACCACAATAAGCCGTACACTTCATAGAGGTGGTGTTTATGGAAGAGTGGGCAGCAAAAAAGCCTTTACTTACATACAAAAATGGTAAGGTTTGTTTTGAGTTTGCTAAATGCCACGTGGGAGACTCTCTAAAACAGAACTTTTTGGCCACCAAGATAAACTCTGTGTCTGATGCCAAACCAACACTGCTCATCAGCCCAAGAACACCATCCCCACAGTGAAACATGGTGGTTGCAACATCATGCTGTGGGGATGTTTTTCGTCAGCAGGAACAGGGAAAATAGTCTCAGTTGAGGGGAAGATGGATGGTGCGATATACAGAGATATTCTTCAGCAAAACCGGTTTCAGTCTGTCAGTAATTTGAGACTGGTACGGAGGTTCACCTTCCAACAAGACAATGACCCAAAGCATACTGCTAAAGCAACACTCGAGAGGTTTAAGGAGAAATACGTAAATGTTTTGGAGTGGCCTAATCACAGCCCAGATCTTAATGTAATTGAGAATCTGTGGTCAGACTTGAAGATTTCTGTTCACCAGAGGAAAACATCTAACATGAAGGCGCTTCAGCAGTTTTGCCTTGAGGAATGGAAAAAATCCCAGTGGCCAGATGTGGAAAGCTCATAGAGACTTACCCAAAGTGACTGCAGCTGTAATTGCTCAAAAAGGAGGCCCCACAAAGTACTGACTTTGGGGGGGGGGGGGGTGAATAGTTATGCACACTGCAGTTTCCAGTTATTTTGTCCTATTTCACAGTTGTCGACATGCTCTTTCCATAAATTGATGCAACCCATTAAAAAAACAGTGAAATTCCAGGTTATGATGTAGCAAAACCCGAAAAATGCCAAGGGGGGGGTGAATACTTTCACAGGTCACTGTAGTTTTAGAGGTGTAAGGATAGGACTGGCTATTCCGCTACATGAATCTAGAGAGTGGCAGATGGTAAAAAAGCCACACAAGGGAACAAGAAAAAGAAACGTCTCGGTATACTAACCATCTGCTTACATTTACTATGATTTGTGAAAAATAATGCAACTCCGGTAATAACCCTTTACTAGCCGGGCAGGTCTAGATAGAACATGATATATTAATTAGTGATGAGCGAATGGGGTCGGATAAGGTGTTATCTGAGCATGCTCAGGTGCAGAGTGTCTTCGGCATGCTCGTATGTCCGAGGCCCCGCGGCTGTACGACACATGCAGGGGCTGGGGACCCTCGGCCAGCCCTCGAGCATGCTCAGATAACCCCTCTCCCCAGCACACCCGCTCAGCGCCATTAGTAATGTCTCTCCCGCACCTTCTTCTCGCGGGCCTGCCTCTCTTCACGGCGCGTCTCAAACTCTTCAAAAGATATTTTACCGTCCAGGTAATCGATAAGCTCCGGACTGAAGCCCGACATTTCTTCTCGTTTTCAGTGACACAAGGTTTCAGAAATATTCAGGACTTTCACCTGGAGATTGTAAAGATACAGATGTGATTAATGCGCATAGTGCAAGCGTGAAGACATCGGATGACACCAGTGCGATACGGAAACTACCGTAATCACATCCTGCAGCCACACATGATGGGATCTAGGGTGGATGCCCCGACGGGGACACACAATGTATCGAGAACGTCCCGCAACGAGTCCGCGCATCCTGCGGTCACACTGCAAATGTAGAAAATATGGAAATCACTTTTTCAAAACATTCCAGGCCGCATGTAGTGTGCTGTGAGAAGCCTGCATGGCCTAAACCGGCTCCCACGGCTGCAGCGTCTCCGATCAACCAAATCTGGGAAGTCAATACTGCGCAACTGCAAAAGAGGCTGCCAGCAGCGGATCTTGATGATTTGACTGAGTGAATTCAGCGGCAGAACCTTTCTCACACCTCACTGACAGCAGCCGAGGATTCCTGCAGGGGGCGCTCACACCCCAGGCGTTTGGAAAATATTCCACGTTTTAATTATTTTCATCACGTGATTAACATAAAGCCACGCCCTGTCCTTCCCCGTGCTGCGGGCACACTGCTGACTATTACACCGGGGAGCGGACAATAGCCGCAGCAGCTAGGACCCTGTGCACACCAATACCACAGACACAGGTACATGCTATGTAATGACCCCCGGGTGTACGGTCACGGTACACTGCGCGCACTGAGGCGCCGGGTGCTGCCGCCGGACACTGACCCTCCGCAGCCGCCGTACACTCACCTGGGCTCCCATCTCCAGCAGCGTCTAGAGTGGAGCTGCGCCTGTGAGAGTGACGTCACCGGAAGGGGCGGGGCCTCCACCAGTCCGAGTCCTGTACAAGACGCGGAAGCAGCGTGCTGAGGCAGTGTGTGCCTGTGCGTGCCTGGAGCAGGGGAGCGAGGAGACCCCGAGAGACGGAGCCCCGCACCATGGAGCCGTGTGCAGCTGGCAGTGAGGACGCAGGACTCCGAGTGAGCGCTCTGAGGGTGTGTTTGGGGGCAGTGAGACATGGATGATGTTACTATCCGGGGGCTGCATGTTGGAGGGGTGTGCAAGGGAATGGTCACTGCTACTTGTAACACGCTGCCTATTGGGGTAATGGGGGGGTCACAGGAACGGAGTTGATGTTACTTGAATGGGGCTGTGCGGAGACGGGTGTGGGGGACGAGGGGCTGTGCGGAGACGGGTGTGGGGGACGAGGGGCAGTGCGGAGACGGGTGTGGGGGACGAGGGGCAGTGCGGAGACGGGTGTGGGGGACGAGGGGCAGTGCGGAGACGGGTGTGGGGGACGAGGGGCAGTGCGGAGACGGGTGTGGGGGACGAGGGGCAGTGCGGAGATGGGTGTGGGGGACGAGGGGCAGTGCGGAGACGGGTGTGGGGGACGAGGGGCAGTGCGGAGATGGGTGTGGGGGACGAGGGGCTGTGCGGAGACGGGTGTGGGGGACGAGGGGCAGTGCGGAGACGGGTGTGGGGGACGAGGGGCAGTGCGGAGACGGGTGTGGGGGACGAGGGGCAGTGCGGAGACGGGTGTGGGGGACGAGGGGCAGTGCGGAGACGGGTGTGGGGGACGAGGGGCAGTGCGGAGACGGGTGTGGGGGACGAGGGGCAGTGCGGAGACGGGTGTGGGGGACGAGGGGCAGTGCGGAGACGGGTGTGGGGGACGAGGGGCAGTGCGGAGACGGGTGTGGGGGACGAGGGGCAGTGCGGAGACGGGTGTGGGGGACGAGGGGCAGTGCGGAGACGGGTGTGGGGGACGAGGGGCTCCACCTTCCCCGCCGATTCCTGGGAATGATTCGAGTAGAAGCCGAGAGGGGCAATTTCAGCCTTAAAAAAAAAAAAAAATTACAATTAAGATATATATCTTAATTGTGAAGTGCTGCGGAATATGTTGGCGCTATATAAATAAAAATTATTAAAAATTTTATATATATATATATTTTATACTGTCTGTAATGGAAATCCCGCGTCGCTGATTGGCAATCAGCGACGGGCACAGTCCGGCCGAGAATTAGTCCCTCCCTACTTCCAGTCAGTGCCCGGCGCCAGCTCCATACTCCCCTCCATTCAGCGCTGACACAGGGTTAATGGCAGCGTTAACGGACCACGTTATGCCGCCGTTAACGCTGCTATTAACCCTGTGTGACCAACTTTTTACTATTGATGCTGCTTATGCAAAATGTAAAATTTTTACTGCATTTAGTCCTTTGGTAACTAAACCTTCAATGGTCTGACCAGTTGTATATTATTATTGCGCCACTTATTCCATGGCGCTTTACAAAACAGCTAGTCATTTGAAATAAAGATTCATGTTTTACGTCTGTAGGTTCATGACCAACGATCCGTTCTTTGTTATCAAGCTGAACGAAACAAGAGAACCGGTGCGTGGGTGGAAGCGGTGAATCTAATGCACCCACACTGGGATGGAGCCGACACTCAAGATCATAAAACAGTCCGTAAGTATTTATTTTATTTTTTTGGCCCTTCAAGGACACAGATGTAACTTTAAAAACATTAAAAGATTTTTTTTTTTTACTTTTTAGTGAACGATGTGAAAACTGAGCAGCCAGTTCACGATCGCTGTAAAAAACGTACGCTCGAAGATAAGCAAAGTGCCCTCTCACCCAAGGCGAAGAAGTGTCCCTATTACAAGGAACTACAGTTTCTGCTCAAAACCCCCGAGTTAAGACAGTAAGTTAAAAAAAATAAAAAAGCTTTAACATCATATTTAACCCCTTCCAAAATGGGGTCACTTGTGGGGGGTTTCTACTGTTTAGGCACATCAGGGGCTCTGCAAACGCAACGTGATGCCCGCAGAGCATTCCATCAAAGTCTGCATTTCAAAACGTCACTACTTCACTTCCGAGCTCCGGCATGTGCCCAAACAGTGGTTTACCCCCACATATGGGGTATCACTGTACTCAGGAGAAACTGGACAACAACTCTTGGGGTCAAATTTCTCCTGTTACCCTTGGGAAAATAAAAAAATCAGGGCTAAAAAAAAATTTTTGAGGAAAGAAAACGTATTTATTATTTTCACGGCTCTGCGTTATAAACTTCTGTGAAGCACTTGTTGGTTTAAAGTGCTCACTATGCATCTAGATAAGTTCCTTGGGGGGTCTAGTTTCCAAAATGGGGTCACTTGTGGGGGAGCTCCAATGTTTAGGCACACGGGGGCTCTCCAAACGCGACATGGTGTCCGCTAAAGATTGGAGCCAATTTTTCATTCAAAAAGTCAAATGGCGCTCCTTCCCTTCCGAGTTCTGCCGTGCGCCCAAACAGTGGTTTACCCCCACATATGAGGTATCAGCGTACTCAGAACAAATTGGACAACAACTTTCGTGGTCCAGTTTCTCCTTTTACCCTTGGGAAAATAAAATTGTTGCTAAAAGATAATTTTTGTGACTAAAAAGTTAAATGTTCATTTTTTCCTTCCATGTTGCTTCTGCTGCTGTGAAACACCTGAAGGGTTAATAAACTTCTTGAATGTGGTTTTGAGCACCTTGAGGGGTGCAGTTTTTAGAATGGTGTCACTTTTGAGTATTTTCAGCCATTTAGAACCCTCAAATTGACTTCAAATGTGAGGTGGTCCCTAAAAAAAATGGTTTTGTAAATTTTGTTGTAAAAATGAGAAATCACTGGTCAAATTTTAACCCTTAACTTCCTAGCAAAAAAAAATGTTGTTTCCAAAATTGTGCTGATGTAAAGTAGACATGTGGGAAATGTTAGTTATTAACTATTTTGTGTCACATAACTCTCTGGTTTAACAGAATAAAAATTCAAAATGTGAAAATTGCAAAATTTTCGCCAAATTTCCATTTTTTTTTTCACAAATAAACGCAGAAATTATCGACCTAAATTTACCACTAACATGAAGCCCAATATGTCACGAAAAAACAATCTCAGAATCGCTACGATCCGTTGAAGCGTTCCCGAGTTATTACCTCATAAAGGGACACTGGTCAGAATTGCAAAAAACGGCAAGGTCATTAAGGCCAAAATAGGCTGGGTCATGAAGGGGTTTAAAAAAAAAAAAAAAAAAAAAAAAAGGAAATAAACTGATTCATGTTGCACGGTTGACATAATATTCCTTTCTTCAATAGTGATCAGTAGCGAAGTGTGATCAATCAGTTGCTCTCAAAAACATTGAGATAAATTTTAGCTTTTTTTATCACTTCGTCGTGGATTTTTCATATTTGAGATCTTGGATTAGAAATGCTTTGAAATGTAAAAACTTTGACATGTATGAACCCTTTTTTTTTTCTTTTTTTTTCTTTCCCCAGAATCCAAGGCAACATTTCACCCACAAGCAATGAAAACCAACAAGAGACTCAAACAGAAAGTGACACTTATCAGAGTTATGCCTCTGATTCACAGCCTGAAGAGGACAGAGGCACCTCTAGCGCAGCCTCAAGTGAAGAGTCTATCCCAAGCCAGCTGCAGTCGGTGAGCCTCACAGATTCCAGACCCGCAGATCATGACCGCTCGGCAATTCACACACATGGGTTACGAAGAGCAGATCACCAAAGGGAAACCGTTCAGACTGTGGCTGAGGAGGTACTCGCTCTAAGGCTATGTGCACACATTCAGGATTTTTCGCATTTTTTTTTTGCTATAAAAACGCGAAAAAAAACCGCTTACATATGCCTCCCAATAGTTTCTATGTATTCCGCATAGCTTGTGCAAATGTTGTGTTTTTCTCCGTGAAAAAAACGTATCGCGGTAAAAAAAAAAGCAGCATGTTGAATAATTTTCAACATTAACCCTTCATTACCCCATATCCCACCACTACTCGGGAGTGGGAAGAGAGGGGTTAAGTGCCGGAAAAGGTGCATCTTAGAGATGTGCCTTTTCTGGGGTGGCTGGGGGCAGATGTTTTTAGCCGGGGGGGGGGGGGGGGCAATAGCCATGGTCCCTCTTGGCTATAAATATCTGCCCTCGCTCACTGGCTTTCCCACTCTGAGGGAGAAAATTGCACGGGATTTAACCCTTTATTTCAACAGCTAGAGCCCCCTAATTTTGCACACATATACTGGGTTAGGGTTGTGGCTATGGTTGTGTGTTGGGTTAGGCTACTTTCACACTTGCGTTGGTACGGGTCCGTCGCTATGCGCCGGGCCAACGTACCGACGCACGTTGTGAAATTTGTGCACAATGCTTTTGTTTCTTTCACCCATAATGTTAGGACATTTTCATCACAATTTGTACGTTAGATTATGTTGAACGCGCTGTGTATGTGGTTTTGTGTGTCTTTGTGCTAGTCTCGATATCGACATATTTCTAATAGTCCACAATTAATTTGAAAATTGTCCCTTGTAATCTGATATATTTTAGATTGAAAAACACCCTGAGGTCTGGGACCGGTCACATGAACAATACAAGGGGTCGAAGCATGATGCCTGGCCAAAAATTGTTACCGCTCTATATCCTGAGTGGCCAAATCTACCGAAGGAGGGGAAAAAAATGATTTGTAAGTATAGATTATTTTAATTATTGGGAAATTGTAAGAAAAAAGGATTTGTAATGAATTTTTGTTTTATATTATTTCAATTCAGTGGACGATGTTAGGAAGAGATGGCCGTCTTTGACAGACCCATTCATTAAATCTCTAAAGACTCCCAGTGGCAGCTCTCCGCCAAGGAAGAGGGTGCCATTTGCAGACCAGCTGCAGTTTATATTGACTAGGCGGAGTTTGAGGAGGTAGATTATATTTCTACATTTTTTTTCGTTTACTTTGATTTCAAATAGTATTTTCTTAACATAGGTTTTTTTTTGTTTTGTTTTGTTTTTTTTTATTCGGTCTACAGAACTGAAAGCAACGTCTATGGCCAAAAACCACCGGATCATGAAGGTGACACCCCGGAGCACAATATAGGAGAGGAGGTTGAAGATTGCAGGATGGTCAGCCAAGATTCTCCGGGGAACATGTCTTCGGCTGGAACGTCGGAAGATTTGACAGATACCCTTGGAGTAATGGCCATTCCAGCTAATACGGGCGAAGTGTCGGAGTCCACCGATTCTTCTCCTGCCTCGGACGCTGCATCCAGCTCTGGTGGTGGTGTGTCGAGGCACATGGGGATGGGGGCTGCTTCTGCCTGTCCCGTGGCATTGAGAAGGGTGGCACCCAAGAAGGCCAAAAAATTACAAGTTATGGAAATAGCTAGCAGAACACTCAACCTGCTTGACAATTCTGGCAAGCAAGATGAGCATGACAAATTTGGGTCACTTTTGGCAGACCGCCTAAGGGCACAGCGACGGGACAAGCAGCAACTATACATGACAGCAGCCAATTGTCTGTTAACGGCTATTGATGGCACATCCACCCTACCCCCAGCACAATATATAATGATGGGTATTTTTAACATTTTTAATAACCCAATTGTGCCTCCACCACCACCAGCAGCTGCATCGCAGCATTTTGGGCAGGCGGCACCATACAGGCCCGACAATGTTGACGCCTTCATTTATGGCCATACACCAGTACCTACAGCAACTGGCCATTGTACAAGTACGCCAAATTCAAGTCTCTGCTCCCAACAAGACTTATTTCCGGGTTATGGATATGATCCTGAATTTCATCAATTTTGAGTTTGGATGTTTCCTCTTTTTTGAGTTGAGATGGAAGTTTGAACAATGTTGGAGTAAGTGTTTTCCAAAACAAATGTGAACACGTTATTTATATTTAGTAAAAAAAAAATGTCACTTTATGAAAAAAATGGTTTTATAAGAAAGAAAAAAAACTTTGGAGTGGGTTCCTCCAGAACAGTCAAGCGGATGAGATCAAACAAACCTCAGCCTCGCACTGTGAACCTCCCGTTCTTCTGCATAAGTGGGTTGTGGAAAATGAAACAATCTGGCGAACCCTGAAAATTTAAGTGCACTTCCATGTTCATTCTAATCTCATACAAACATGCAAAGTATCAGCTTTGAAATTTTTGGTATTATAATCTGCTTCTGTATCTTCCTGGACAGATCTTCAATTCAATTTGTTATATTCACTAAAAGTTATATTTAAGTTTAATAGAAACGTTTTTTTGGAACAGCTGTTTTTTTTATTATTAAAAACATGTAGTATTTGCATAATTACAGTATGTGAAGAGTGGGTAATGGGAATCTGTGAAAAAAAATTCATGGAGACCACAATTTCAAAACTCAAAATTTGTATTAAAGTTACAATTATTTGGTTTGATATAGATGATTAAAAACGGGCCGTGGTAGATAGGGATTAGGCGTCGTATGCTCTCTGCTGTTATCATCTCTGCCGTACAGGCTGGTTCCTTGGTAGATTGGGTTTAGGAGTCATATGTTCTCTGCTGTTATCTCTGACGTCCAGGCTGGGGCCTTGATTCTGTTTAGGCATCCGATCTTCTCTGCAGTTCGGGCTGCTCAACACCGGCACAGGAGTATTGCCAGTGCATGGCACCTTCAGGACTCGTGAAGTAGTCAGCGAAGGTTTCACACGCACAGCCGAGCTACAGTGCCTTCCTTGACCAAAGTTGTCCACTGCAATTAATTCTGACACCTGTGACTTCTTAAGTACATCTGTGCTGTATTCCCGAGCATAGTTGTGGAGCACACAGCATGCCTTTATCACAGTGTCAACGGTCTCCGGATCTAACTCGATGGAAGTGTGAAAGATCCTCCACCGACTACACATGATCCCGAAGGTACATTCCACATATCTTCATGCACGGCTCAGCCTATAATTAAAAATCCTCTGCCGGTCATCCAGTGCTCTACGTGGGTATGGGCGCAGCAAGTTGGGCTTTAAGGGAAATGCCTCTTCCGATACCATCACAAAGGGCACTGTATGTGTGGAACCTGGCAAAGGTCTTGGGGCTGGGAGCGTTCCGCCATCTCGAAGAATTTGAAGTCCAATCTGTGATGATTGCAGCACCCGAGAGTCCCCAGAGCTGCCATAAGCACTGACATCGATGGCAACAAACTTGTAATGTGCGTCAGCCACCGCCATCAGGACCACAGAAAAATACTTCTTAGGCTACGTTCACATTTGCGTTGTGTGCCGCAGCGTCGGCGCCGCAACGCACAACGCAAATAAAAACGCATGCACAACGCTGCGTTTTGCGCCGCATGCGTCGTTTTTTTCATTGAATTTGGACGCAGCAAAAATGCAACTTGCTGCGTCCTCTGCGCACCGACGCGGGCGCCGCAGCGACGCATGCGGCGCAAAACGCAAGTGCGCCGCATGTCCATGCGCCCCCATGTTAAATATAGGGGCGCATGACGCATGCGGCGCCGCTGCGGCGCCCGACGCTGCGGCGAGGACCGCAAATGTGAACGTAGCCTTATACTTAAAGAAGCGTGATCCTGATCATGGTGGCTTCAGAACTCTCACATGTTTGCCATCGACAGCACCTATGTAGTTGGGGAAATTGGCCCCACACTGAAAGCCTGCTGCAACCTGCAGCCAAGTCTCCTCGGTTGGGCAAGGCATCACGATGGGCTGCAACTTCTGCCAGATGACTTTACATGTGCACCTCACAATTTGAGAGATTGTGGATTTGCCAACCCTAAATTGGAGATGCAAAATTAGAATAGCTCAGAAAATTAAAATTATATAATGCAAGATTAAAATACAAATCATGGGCGCTGTATCTGTCATCATAATGGCGCAGTGTGGCAGCATTATGGGGGCACTGGCAGCAATATAGCGCAGTGTGGCAGCATTATGGCGGCACTGGCAGCATTATAGCTCAGTGTGGCAGCATAATGGGGGCAATGGCAGCATTAATTATGGGGGCAATGTGGGAGTATGTAAAAAAAAAAATTGGCCTTGCCGCAAGGTGATGAGCAGCCTTTCCTCTGCAGAGATTGCTCTTCGCATGACCGTATCTTCATAACTGAGGTATGGACCAAGAATAATCAGAAGACGATCAAATGCCTCAATGGAAAGCCGGCAAAACTGAGTAAATTTATCTGGATAACTGAAGAAAAAAAAAAAAAATTATTTTAAACACACACATAATGTACGTTGTATTCAGCAATAAAAAAAAAAAAAGAACACATGACAATACACCATTTCTCCCTATCTCTTACAGTACCTCCTTAAATCCCGGTAAAGGACATGGAAATGTCCCTTTTCCTCCCGCTCCTGAATAATGGGATGAACCCACATCCGTTTCGGTCGTCTTCTATTCCTTCTCCGACGAGATTGCTCCTATGGGAGAATAGAGTCTTTATTATTACATGGTACTGTACAACGCATGGAAACTGCAGCAAATCCGCAGCGTCAGAAACGCATATCCGCAGCCCAATACGCAAAGTGTGCACATCTAATGACATTCAAAAGCAGTGCCGTAAGCAACAGTAGCTGATTCTGTTGTGGGGTTAGACGAAGGTGCGGCATGTTGAATCCAACAAGAAAGCAAAATGGAGAAGAGGGGTTGGACCAGGAAATGACCTCATGGGAGCATTTATTTTTTTTTTTTAAACCATCTTTAAGCGTTGTAAAAAACGCACACAAAAACCGCATGCGGATTTCCTGGGAGTGGTGTCAGGTTTTTCTCAGGAAAATTCTGCAAGCATTCCTGAACGTGTGCACATACCCTAATAAGACGTCTAAGCAGCAGAGACTGTTGGGACAATTTTGGCGCAACCGATGCAGCATGTATACGTAAACTGCCACGTGAGAGACAATCACATTGTGCTGCTGTGATCATGGGGGTCGTGCACATCTTTACCACAGCACATTGCCCCCTGAATTGTGCAGATCTTGTAACGGCAGTTCACAAAGCAGCACAAGGTCACCCACCAGTCTCACCATATTACCACAGAATCAGAAATTCAGGCCAATAGACCTACAGCCATGCTGCAACTTCATATCCTATATGTTCTCCCTTTCTTCATTCAACTTCTTCTTTTGAACAACCTTCTAATTTCGTTTCTTCTGCTCACTTCCCTTTATCTACTGATTCCAGTGCACAACATAATTTCTTAGGAAACTTGGCAAGTCCCTCCAACGCCGTCAGGTCCACTACAGCCACGACTACGTACCCAAACCAATCTGACCTGTCACCTCCACAATTCCATACTTTTCATTAAAGTTTGTTGGTACATTGTGGCTACATTTGTACATGCATGCAAGGCAGGGGGTTACATCTGTGTGTCTTGCTTTGCCAGAACTATCCAAGTTTTCCGGTCTTGAAATGGACAGCCTCGTGTGACAATGAGGGTGTGAAGCTGAGGTCAAGAGACCTGCAGACACTCGATGCCTCATGCTCTTCTCCATCCAGGTTTTCACTTATTAAAATAAAAAAGAAGATATTCATCTGTGGTGATGGCACGATTCCAACAGGGTCAAATGTTGATTAGACGTGGGTCTTGCGTGACCATCAAAACCTCATGTAAGCCCCAGGAATAAAGGGGTAACGTGGAGGGAAAAGACCATGAAGCATGGAGTGTCTGCAGGTCTCCTGACCCCAGCTTCACACCCTCATTATTATATATGAGGCTGTCCAGCTAAAGTGTGGGGGGAAAAATAATCTTGGATCAACGCCCCAAACTGGGAGCAAGACGCTGATGTAACCAGATGTATCCAAGACTGAGTTTTGGAACCGTGGTTATAAAATGGTGTCAGTTTGGAGCTTCGTTCTCTGTGTGTCTGCTGTTGTAAGAAACCAAGCGCAGTGCTCGGCAGCCTCAGAGAGAATGAATTGAGCACAGATTGAGTATGGAGCACTGTTGCGCCATTACAATAGGGATAAGAGTTCTTGATTCTGCTGATTGTTGCGGGTCTGACCAGCAGGAAACCCAACGATGGCCAAGTGAACACCTATCTTGTGAAGAAATGAAGTCTTTTTTCGCAGGCCAACCACTATATTGTTCATGTTTGAGGTTTTATTGTTTATTTAGTGAGATTTTTTTATACCAATGTTTGGATGAAGAGGCATTTTGGTTTTAAGAATATTATTTGTAGCCTCCCTAATTTTAAAAAAAACAAAACTGTTTTGACCTTACATGAGTCTGGTTTTTATGGCAAAATAAAAATCTGGTACAAACTTGTACCTTTTGTTAAATTAAAGCCCAGCATTGTGTGTGTAGGGGATGACCATTTTTCTCCACCTACTAAGTTTTCACACCCCATTCTTGGTAGACAGCTAATGATGTACCTTTGATATCTCTGCTGATAGGACAGAATGGAACAACTGGTTTATTACCAACTGACCCATTCCACTACCACAACAAAGGTTATTGTTCCCCTTCAGCTGGATCTGTCTGGCACCTCACTGGTGGTCTGCTGATCCCAGAACAAAGGATTTCTTTAAAGGGAATCTGTCACCCCAAAATTCGCCTATAAGCTAAGGCCACCGGCATCAGCATTCTGTAATGCTGTAGATAAGCCCCCGATGTAACCTGAAAGAGAAAAAAGACAGGTTATATTATACTCACCCAGGGGCGGTCCGGTCCGATGGGCGTCGCAGTCCGGTTCCAGCGCCTCCCATCTTCATACGATGACGTCCTCTTCTTTCTGCTGCGGCTCCTGCACAGGCGTACTTTGTCTGCAAAGTACTGCAGTGCGCAGGCGCCGGGCCTCTGACCTTTCCCGCCACCATTTGCTGCCATGGACATTAACCGGATCAAGATACCTTCTGTGATCATCAGATGCTGGGGTAAGTAGCCAGGGCCTCAAAGGTTAGAAGGCATTCCCCCTCACCCTCCAGGTACCCGCTGTACCACGTGACATGGCACATGATCCCCTTTGATGGATCATGTGATGGATCATGTGAGTAACACACAAGTGCTCTGCAGCACATCTGTAGATGAGAAAACAACAGAGATAGCGGCATGCTACACGGCCCGTGCAATTTTTTTCTGTTATATACAGCACTCTACGTGCCAGGGTGAGTGATTAATTTTCTCAAGGGACCACATGAGAGACAGTGACTATTGTGGAGGTCGAAATAATTGGCTGAAAATAATTCTGCTCAACATTAATAATATTATTTTTTTATATTCGTTGCATAATTTATTGAGCAGAATTAAGCATGCGAACATGCTCGCCACTACTCGTTACTCGCCCGAGTATCACTATGCTCGGTGTACTCGGTGAGCACTGAGCATTTTAATTAATCGGCGGTAACTGCAGTCTCCACCCAGCAGTTTTGGCGGACTTCAGAGACCCAATCACGGTGCAGGGATTGTCTGCCAGGCCATGAAACACCGCAGTCATCTTTGTTGTGGTCGTGCAGTGATTGGCTTGGCCACACAGCATCATCCCGAGTATAAGACACCTGGCGCCGCCCTGCTCGCCACATTCATCTCCGGATTCAGCAAGAGTAGGGAGAGCTGCTGCCGAGATAGGGTCAGAATCGTGGTTTTTAGAGTTAATGTAGGTCTGCAACTCTTACATCCACAACTCCTGAGAAACCAACAGTCCTTTTTAGGGCTAATTCGTGGGTCCCGTTATTGCAGCGCTAGGTAGGCAGGGCACAGCATATCCACATCAGTGCAAGGCCTGCAGGCACTGTATATGCGTCCATTGCTCCCACTGCATCCTTCCCAAAGCTCCATAACTGCTGCTGCAGCTTCTTAACTATATACCTAGTTGCATTTTTTTTTCTTCAAAAAATCACCCCAAAAAAACAAAAATATACAGTCTATTCTGTCAGACTGAGGTCTGTTGAAAAATCATAGGCATACGTAGCATAGTTGTGTGTGCTAGCCTTGCGCTACTTTTTTTTGTATGTGTGTGTTTTAAATTCACCAAAAAAGGCCTCATATATCTGCGTGCTCCAGGTTTGGTCAACGAATCCATAGCCTAAGGTGTGTGAGCCTTATGAGTGGTAGACAATATTATTATTAATATTTTCGGGACTCATTGCCTGTGTGTTCGATAAGTGGTGGCAGCGTGTATGAGCGGGTGTGTGGCCTGGATCGGTGTGTGATTTATGCTCCCATTACAGCATAGGACAGAGGTTGAATGCAGGACTGAGAGTGGGGAGATACAGTTATATGAAAAAGTTTGGGCACCCCTATTAATCTTAAGCTTAATGTTTTATAAAAATTGTTTTTTTTTGCAACAGCTATTTCAGTTTCATATATCTAATAACTGTTGGACACAGTAGTGTTTCTGCCTTGAAATGAGGTTTATTGTACTAACAGAAAATGTGCATCTGCATTCAAACAGAATTTGACAGGTGCATAAGTATGGGCACCTCACCAGAAAGGTGACATTAATATTTAGTAGATCCTCCTTTTGCAAAAATAACAGCCTCTAGTCGCTTCCTGTAGCTTTTAATGAGTTCCTGGATCCTGGATTAAGGTATTTTTGACCATTCCTCTTTACAAAACAATTCCAGTTCAGTTAAGTTTGATGGTCGCCGAGCATGGACAGCCCTCTTCGAATGATCCCACAGATGTTCAATGATATTCAGGTCTGGGGACTGGGATGGCCATTCCAGAACAGTGTAATTGTTCCTCTGCATGAATGCCTGAGTAAATTTGGAGCAGTGTTTTGGATCATTGTCTTGCTGAAAGATCCATCCCCTGCGTAACTTCAACTTTGTCACTGATTCATGAACATTATTGTCAAGAATCTGCTGATACTGAGAGGAATCCATGCGTCCCTCAACTTTAACAAGATTCCCGGTCCCGGAATTGGCCACACAGCCCCAAAGCATGATGGAACCTCCACCAAATTTTACTGTGGGTAGCAAGTGTTTTTCTTGGAATGCTGTGGTTTTTTTACAGCCATGCATAACGCCTTTTTGTATGACCAAACAACTCAATCTTGGTTTCATCAGTCCACAGGACCTTCTTCCAAAAAGAAATTGGCTTCTCCAAATGTGCTTTTGCATACCTCAGCCGACTCTGTGTGTGGCGAGCTTGCAGAAACGGCTTCTTTTGCATCACTCTCCCATACAGCTTCTCCTTGTGCAAAGTGCGTTGTACAGTTGACCGATGCACAGTGACGCCATCTGCAGCAAGTTGATGCTGCAGCTCTCTGGAGGTGGTCTGAGGATTGTCCTTGACTGATCTCACCATTCTTCTTCTCTGCCTTTCTGATGTTTTTCTTGGCCTGCCACTTCTTGCCTTAACAAGAACTGTGCCTGTGTTCTTCCATTTCCTTACTATGTTCCTCACAGTGGAAATTGACAGGTTAAATCTCTTAGACAGCTTTTTGTATCCTTCCCCTGAACAACTATGTTGAATAATCTTTGTTTTCAGATCATTTGACAGTTGTTCTGAGGAGCCCATGATGCCACTCTTCAGATGAGATTCAAACAGGAGAACAACTTGCAAGTGGACACTTTAAGTAGCTTTTCTCATGATTACATACACCTGGCTATGAAGTTCAAAGCTCAATGAGGTTACAAAACCAAAAAAAGTGCTTTAGTAAGTCAGTAAAAAGTAGGTAGGAGTATTTAAAACAAGAAAATGATAAGGGTGCCCATACTTATGCACCTGTCAAATTTTGTTTAAATGCAGATTGCACATTTTCAGTTAGTACAATAAACCTCATTTCAAGGCAGAAACATTACTGTGTCCAACAGTTATTAGATATATGAAACTGAAATTGCTGTTGCAAAAAAAACTTTTTATAAAACATTAAGCTTAAGATTAATAGGGGTGCCCAAACTTTTTCATATAACTGTAGATTAACCCTTGTAGGCACAACCCCAAGTCACGTGCTGAGAGCAGTCACGTGATGTCACGGATCCCCTACTCTGTAGTGTCACTAATTTGTCATGTGCCCTGAGGGAGGATGAATGTAGATTGGATCACACCAGCTCGGCTGCCCCCATTATGTGAATACGATTCTAGGTATACAGGTCTAATTTATAGCTTTGGTCTGGAGATCAGATTTCTAGACCAGCCCCTCAGGTTAATATCATAATTGCTTGTTTTTTGATTGGACCACGACCACGACGCGCTACAAATGAATATATTATTTTCTCTTGAGATCATTTGTGTAAAAGTTCTCACAGAGATACTATCAGGCCGTAATTGACATCTCTCTTCCAAAAGCTAAGAGGTGTCAAGTGTTCCCTTTCTTCTTTAGTCCTAGCTAGACCCCCGGTGAGATTTGGAGACAGAAGTCTGCTTGTCTCAGGAAAATACATATTAACACCTGTTTGCTCCAAGTTTGGTCATTGTAGGCCGGTGTACCACTTTTTTTGCTGTCTGTTAGTCTAATTATACAAAGCACTATTTTGCATTTAAAAAAAAAAACAGGCCACCTTTTTGCCAGTGTGGTATTTCCGTGACAGTCCTCATATATCTGCGTGTTCCAAGTTTGGTCATTGTAGGCCGGTGTACCGCTTTTTTTGCTGTCTGTTACTCTAATTATATACAGCACTATTTTGCATAAATTCACTTCACAATAAAGCCCCCAAAAATTTAATACAGTCTATTATATCAGGCTGAGGCCTGCCTGGTGTTTGGGTTTGAAAAATCGTAGATTTTCTGGCATACTGATCAGATATTATTTCGCTACTAATAAATACACCACTATTGAGACCAGAGCAGTGTGAAACGGTTGTTGGTTGAATGGCGGATAATGCTTCCAGTCACTTAGCCACCACCATGTCTTCCACACGGTCAAGTCTGAGCAGCTGTGAGTGTGGCCCGGATATTCCTCACCTTGATCCTCCTTCCTCCCACCATGCCGAGTGCCCTGAGACAACTGATCCCACACTTGGACACTCTGAAGAGCTGTTCAGTTTTCCATTTCAAGATTCAGAACTCTTGGCCGGTCAACTTGAATTGGGGACAGATGAGATCGCATGTACAGATGCCCAAAGCTTTGACCAGCCCTGGTCACTCGAAGGCGATGGTGGGAAAGTGTCAGAAGAGGTGGACGATGATGAGACACAATTGCCAGAAAGTCAGGAGGAGGAGCAGGGTGCGGATGTGGAAGACGAGGTGGTGGATGACTATGTGACTGACCCAACCTGGCAGGAGGACATGCAGAGCGAGGGCAGCAGCACATATGGGGAAGGAGGCATATCACCCCAACAGGCAGGAAGAAGCAGTGTGGTGGCCACAGACAGAAGGCGTGCATCCAGTCCCCGTAACACCAGCATGAGGGAAGTTGCCATTCCAACTGTTAGATCTTCCCGAGTCAGGTTATTTTTTAAAGACTCTGCCGATAACCCCAAACAGGCCATTTGCAGCAACTGTCATGTGCACATCAGCAGGGGTAGGAAAACAACCAGCCTGACCACCACCAGCATGATCAGGCACATGGCAGCAAAGCACCTGACTTTGTGGGCTGAACCCCAGGCTCCAGGACCACTGCCTGCAGGTCACACCACTTCTTCCACTGTTTTGCGCAGAAGCCAATCCCCGGTACACCATGCATGTGAAGATGCCTCTAGCTCTGCACCTGATGTGACCACAGTCAAGCAGTGCCATCATCAAGCCCGTCTACGTCCCTGTCCCAGCACAGCCTTCAGTTGTCTATAACCCAGTCTTTGGAATGCAAGCGGAAATACCCAGCCAACGCCCCATAGGCCAAAGTCCTAAATTCTAGAAATGCTGCCTTTTAGGCTTGTTGACACGGAAGCTTTCCACAACCTGATGGCGGCGGCCGTCCCAATGTACTCGGTCCCCAGTAGCCACTATTTCTCCCAGTGTGCCATACCAGCATTACACCAGCATGTGTCCCACAACATTACCCGTGCCCTCAACAATGCTGTTACAGGGAAAGTCAACCTAACCACGGACACATGGACAAGTGCTTGTGGGCACGGACGTTACATCTCACTGACGGCACACTGGGTTAACAGTGGAAGCCGGGACCCAGTCGGACCGTAGGATGGAACACATCCTCCCCACGCCAAGGATTGCTGGCCCTACGTCAATCAGGATTGCCCCCACAGTCTACAGCTCATGCACCTCCTCCTCTTCATCATCCATCTCTGAAATCAACACATCAGTCAGAAGCTGGAAGCACTGCAGCACTGCCTCAGCCAAGCGGCAACAGGCTGTGCTGAAGCTAATCTGCATAGGTGACAAACCGCACAATTCAGAAGAGTTGTGGACAGCGCTGAAAGAGCAGTCAGATGTTTGGATGACACCGCTGAACCTACAGCGAGGCATGGTTGTGTGTGACAATGGCCGTAACCTGGTGGCGGCTCTGAGGCAAGGTGAGCTCACACACGTACCTTGCTTGGCCCATGTGCTTAACCTCATGGTTCAATGTTTTCTGAAAAGCTACCCGGAGCTGCTGGATCTGCTAGTGAAAGTACGCCGTCTGTCTGCGCATTTTAGAAAGTCAGCTACCACTTCAGCCGCCATTGCCGTGCTTCAGCAGCGCTTGCAGCTTCCAGCTCACTGGCTGGTGTGTGATGTCCCCACACACTGGAACTCTACGCTGCTTATGTTGGAAAGGCTTTGCAAGCTGAAGAGTGCAGTTGTTGACTACCAAGATCAACAAGGCCGTCGATATTCAGTTCAGACTCCACACATAACACCTCAGGAGTGGACATGGATGTCCGACATATGTACCATCCTCCAAAACTTTGAGGACTGCACCAAGATGGTGAGCAGCGATGACACCATAATTAGCATCACCATCCTGCTTCTCAGCATTCTGAAAACCTCTCTGCTCACAATTAAAGACGATGCATTGCAGTCAGAGCACGAGGACATGGAGCAAGGAACCATACAGGGGGATTACACTCAGCCCAGCCTCATGTCTTCTCATTGTGGATTGGTAGTCAATGAGGAGGAGGAGGAGGAAGAACAGGAGCTACTTTCATGCACTATAGACTGTACTAGAAACACAGATGTCATACTGTCAGTTCAGTGGGGATGGCCTGAGGACAGGGAGGAGGAGGACAGCATGGTCAGTCGTCCTGTTGGTGAGGACACTGAAGTCTTGCCTGTTAGCAGTCTGGCATGCATGGCTGACTTTATGTTGCGCTGCATTTCACGTGACCCTTGAATTATAAAATTTTGGGGTGACACTCATTACTGGTTGGTTGACATTTCTAGACCCACGCTACAAGGAGAACTTTCAATCTCTTCTACCAGAGGCAGAGAGGTGTACTAAAATGTTGCAGTACCAGAGGGCCCTTGTAGCGGAATTACTTAGAAAATTCCCATGTGAGAACGCTGGCAGCAGACGTCAGAGTTTGTTGTACAACCAAGGAGTCCAAGCGATGTAGACAGAAGTGCAATCCTGCTCAGGCAGGGGAACAATGGCAACGTTCTGGGACAGTTTTCTCAGACCCTCCCATCGTGACGGCACAAAGGCAAGGGGTGCTGTCACAAGAAGTGCAATGTTTGTGAAGATGGTGAGGGAGTACCCTGCAGATCGTAAAAACGTCCTCCGTGATTCCTCTGTGCCTTTTAATTATTGTGTATCCAAGCTGGACACGTGGCAAGAACTGGCTCTCTACGCTTTGGAGGTCCTGGCCTGCCCTGCTGCTAGCGTTCTGTCAGAGCAGGTTTTTAGTGCCGCTGGTGGAATTATAACAGATAAGCGCATCCGCCTGTCAACTGAAAATGCTGACAGGCTGACTCTTATCAAAATGAACAAGGGCTAGATTGGGAAAGACTTATGTACAGGGTGAACGTGCTCTGTACTGTTATAGGCAGGTGAATTTTGAGCACGGGGCTGTGAAGGCACTATTTTATTTAGTAAAAACAGGACCCCACATTGGGGAATTGGGCATGACATTACATTGGGCCTACTTCTTCATTCTGTCTCCTGCAATGTCTCCTTTAACTGCCACTAGATGACCAGGGTAAACGTGCTCTATACGGTGCATTTTGGGCAAGGGGGCTGTGATGGCACTCTAATTTTGTAAAAAAAAAAAGCACCCCACATTGGGGAATTGGGTATGACATTACATTGGTCCTACTTCTTCATTCTGTCTCCTGAAATGTGTCCTTTAACTGCCACTAGATCACCAGAGTGAACATGCTCTGTATGGTGTATCTTGGGCAAGGGGGCTGTGATGGCACTCTTTTCATTTTTAAAAAAAGGACTCCACATTGGGGAATTGGACATGACATTACATTGGGCCTACTTCTTAAGTCTGTCTCCTGCAATTTGTCCTTTAACTGCTACTAGATGACCAGGGTGAACGTGCTCAGTACTGTTATAGGCCGGTGAATTTTGGACAAGGGGCCTGCAATGGCACTAGTCTATCTTTAAAAAAGGTACCCCCATTGGGGAATTGGTTGGCAGCTCATGCACTGCATTACAAGTCTCAGAGACACACACCACTACATTGGGCCTACTTCTTAACTCTGTCTCCTGCAATGTGTCCTTTAACTGCCACTAGATGACCAGGGTGAACGTGCTCTGTACAGTGCATTTTGGGCAAGGGGGCTGTGATGGCACTATTTTATTTAGTAAAAACAGGACCCCACATTGGAAAATTGGACATTACATTACATTGGGCCTACTTCTTAACTCTGTCTCCTGCAATGTGTCCTTTAGCTGCCACTGGATCACCAGGGTGAACGTGCTCGGTATGGTGCATTTTGGGCAAGGGGGCTGTGATGGCACTCTTTTCATTTTTAAAAAAAGGACCCCACATTGGGGAATTGGGCTGTTATGATCTGGTGGCCTAGGAGCAGCATGAGACGTACTCTAGAGAAGGTGGTACCTGTACTGACCGCAGACCCTGAACTTAACACCGCAACTAGAAGTAGCCGTGGAATGTACCTATCACTCCCTAGACATCTCGACACAGCCGGAGGACTAATTACCCCTAGAGATAGAAAAGGGAAAACTATCTTGCCTCAGAGAAAATCCCCAAAGGATAGACAGCCCCCCACAAATATTGACTGTGAGAGGAGAGGGAAAAAAACATACACAGACTGAAATCAGAATTTAGCAAAGGAGGCCACTTCTAGCTAAATAGAAAGGATAGGACAGAGTACTATGCGGTCAGTATTAAAACACTAGAAAATATCCACCACAGAAAATACAAAATCTCCACATCTAACTAAAGATATGGAGGGTATATCTGCATCTCCAGAAATACCAGCTTGGCTAAACAAATCCTTATACAGACCAAGCTGGACAAGACAAAAACATGGAAAAGAACTGAACCATAAGGCCCACAGCATGTGGACTGCAAAAATCAAGGCCAGAACTTATCTTTGTTGAAATGAACAGCAAAGCAGGAGAGACCAGGCAGGGATGTGAATCCTCCAGGAACAATGGACAACTGGCACTGACTAAAGGGTCAAGCAAGACTAAATAGCCCAGTCAGATTTGCAAAAAGTGGACACACCTGATGAATGCTGCGATCCAGAGACAGCAGCGCTACCACTTATAACCACCGGAGGGAGCCCAAGAGCAGAATTCACAACAGTGGGCATGATACTACATTGGGCTTACTTCTTAAGTCTGTCTCCTGCAATGTGTCCTTTAACTGCCACTAGATGACCAGGGTGAACGTGCTCAGTACTGTTATAGGCCGGTGAATTTTGGGCAAGGGGCCTAAGATGGCACTAGTCTATTTTTTTTTAAAAAGTACGCCCATTGGGGAATTGTTTGGCAGCTCATGCACTCCCTTTTAAGTCTCAGTGACCCACACCACTACTTTGGGTTTACTTCTGAACTCTGTCTCCTGCAATGTCTCTTGTTTAACTGCCACTAGATCACCAGGGTGAACGTGCTTTGTACTGTTATAGGAAGGGCCGTATTTAGAGTTTCTGCTGCCCTAGGCACTTTTAGTGCTGCCTCCCCCTTTGGTGAGTATGACACTATCGGCAGTGACTTTGGCAAGAATCGCTGATGTGAAAGTAGCCTTTTGCAGCAGATCGGGCAGTTTTTCTGCATCAGCCGTGTAACGGATCACTTACGGCAACACTGCGTTCGGCCTCATTCATTCCCCATGGGATTTGTGGCACCTGCCGTGATCTAGCAATTGTGGTACCATACCTCCCAACTTTTGAAGAAGAGAAAGAGGTATAAAGCAAATTTTAGGCCACGCCTCTGACCACACCCATTTCACAACTAGTCACACCCATATCCACATCCCAACCACACCCATTTAGCACTGCTGATCACACTGTTTCATATACAATAATTATAAACAAAAATAAATATGGCCACACAGTGCTCCATACTATATAATGGCCACCCATTATGCTCCATACTGTATAATGGCCACACATGATGCTCCATACTGTATAATGACCCCACATGATGTTCAATACTGTATAATGGCCCCACATGATGCTCAATACTGTATAATGGCCACACATGATGCTCTATACTGTATAATGGCCAAACATGATGCTCCATACTGTATAATGGCCACACATGATGCTCCATACTGTATAATGGCCACACATGATGCTCCGTACTGTATAATGGCCACACATGATGCTCAATACTGTATAATGACCCCACATGATGCTCAATACTGTATAATGCCCCCCTCCCATCTTGTATGCATGGCTCATCTCCCCCCATCCTGTATGCATGGCTCATATCCCCCCTCCTGTATGCATGGCTCATCTCCCTCCCACCCCATATGCATGGCTCATATTCCCCCCCTCCTCCTGTATGCATGGCTCATATTCCCCCCCTCCTGTATGCATGGCTCATATTCCACCCCCCCTCCTGTATGCATGGCTCATAATCTCCCCCCTCCTGAATGCATGGCTCATAATCCCCCCTCCTGTATGCATGGCTCATAATTCCCCCCCACCTCCTGTATGCATGGCTCATATTCCACACACCCCTCCTGTATGCATGGCTCATATTCCCCCCTCCTGTATGCATGGCTCATAAGCCCCCCTCCTGTATGCATGGCTCATAATCCCCCCCTCCTGTATGCATGGCTCATAATTCCCCCCACCTCCTGTATGCATGGCTCATAATCCCCCCTGTATTCATGGCTCATAATTCCCCCCACCTCTTGTATGCATGGCTCATATTCCACACCCCCCTCCTGTATTCACGGCTCATATTCCCCCCCCCCTGTATGCATGGCTCATAATCCCCCCCTCCTGTATGCATGGCTCATAATTCCCCCACCTCCTGTATGCATGGCTCATAATCCCCCCCTGTATGCATGGCTCATAATTCCCCCCACCTCTTGTATGCATGGCTCATATTCCACACCCCCCTCCTGTATGCACGGCTCATATCCCCCCCCCCCCTGTATGCATGGCTCATAATCCCCCCTGTATGCATGGCTCTTAATCCCCCCCACCTCTTGTATGCATGGCTCATAATCCACCCCCCGTATGCATGGCTCTTATCCCCCCCCCTGTATGCATGGCTCATAATTCCAACCCACCTCTGGCATGCTTGGCTCATATTCCACCCCCCACCCCCCCCTCCTGTATGCATGGCTCATATTCCCCCCCCCTGTATGCATGGCTCATAATTCCCCCCCTGTATGAATGGCTCATAATCCCCCCCCCCCCTGTATGCATGGCTCATACCCCACCCCCCCTCCTGTGTGCAGGGCTCATATTCCCCCCCGTATGCATGGCTCATAATCCCCCCCCCCCCCCGTATGCATATATTATTCCATAAAATTAAATCCTTAATTGGCTTATTTAAAATGTACTTTTATTATAAATAGAAAATAAAAAAGAGGGTAAAAAGCCTTGCAAGAAGTTACGATTACGTTTAAAAAAAAAACACATTTAAAATATCCTATTGATTCCTGGTTTATTAAAAAATGATATGCTTATTGCAATCTCAAATTAAAAGAGGAATACATCAGCCTAATAATGTCTATAATACATCCGAATACATAATACGTCCAAAAATACCTATAAAAGTCATGGTACTTGCGTTACTAATGGTATTGCTTTTAATAGCCCTAACAATGCTGGCAAACGTAGCAATGTTACCAATATTGATCACACCTTGTTATCTATACAAAGGTCCATTGGTTATATCGGAGTACTATCTGATATGTCTCCTCGGGCAATAATCTACATTGCTCCAGGTAGTATTTTAGAAGGCATATAACTCTAGTTCACAATTGATACCTTTAGGGACTAAGGTATCTAAAGTAGAGATACATTGCGATTCTCTTCTGGAAATTTGTTTAATGAAATCCCCCCTCTCCAGTTTTGATGTACCACCTGAATCCCACAAAATTGGACACCTTTAAGTGATTTTCCATGTTTCTCTCTAAAGTGACGTGAGAGGGGGTGTCCCGTAAAGCCTTTCAAAATATTCTTAAAATGTTCTTTCATACGTTCACTGAGTTGTCTTTTCGTGTGGCCCACATAGTTTTTTACATGGGCATTGAATTATATAAATTACTCCCCTAGAGTTACATGAAATGTTATATTTAATAGCAAATTCCTTAGTTCCATCCGAATCTAGAAATGTCAGCTGCCTTGTCTTTTTTAAAAACAGTATGTACACATGTGAAGCAACCCCCACAACGTAGAAATCCAGTTTTTGGTTTGTTCAAGGTTACTGCATTATCCACCATTCTCATGCGAGTCATCTTGGTTGTGGGAGTCAGGGCCGGACTGGGACTAAAATTCAGCCCTGGCATTTGAAGTTACACAGGCCCACTTGTCACATGGTGACTATAATATCTTTCTACACTTGTAGGCAGGGCCGGTTTTAGGCAAAGTGAGGCCCTAGGCAAAGTTTAAAATGGGGCCCCAAATGCTAACATATTGCACATCACGCAAAACCATTTCGGTTGTATTTACAAGCTCTGAGTTCAGGTCGCTAAATGAGTGTGATCGACAATACTGAAGTTGTTCAACGCTTGTTTCCCGGCCTCTTTCCACCAGCTGAGGAATAATGATGGGACAGAACGATCACTAATAGATCACTAACAGATCACCATACAGTATCATGTTATCAGCAGCACATCTACAGTTTACGCTGGCGATGCGCTGCTGAGAACAATGATTTCTGTTCCAGCAAAACCAATCTGAATATGCAGCATTTTACTTGTTTAGTAAAATACACTCCATAGGCCTCCATATAATATAATGTGCACCTCAGTCCTTCATATAGTATAATACACTCCCTATAGTCCTCCATATATTAAAATACACTGCTCAGTCCTCCATATAGCATAATACACTCCTCATAGTCCTCCATATAGCATAATACACTCCTCATAGTGCTCCATATATTATAATGCACCGTCATAGCCATCCATGTAGTACAATTCACTTCCCATAGTATAATGCGTCCCATAGTTCTTCATATAGTATAACATATTCCCCATAATCCTCGATACAGTATAATGTAGCCCACATATAGTATAATGCAGCCACCACCCTACAGAATATAATGCAAGCACCCCAGAGTATTTTGCAGCCACCCCATAGAATATAATACAGCCCACCTCCCCATAATATATAATGTAGCCACCACAGAATATAATGCAGCCCCCATAGCATAACACAGCCTCCCCCATAGAATATAATATACTCCCACAATAGTATATAACAGCCACATAGTGTATAACACGGCCTCCCCATAGAATATAATAAACCCCCCATAGTATATAGCACAACCCGCATAGCAGATAACACAGCCCATGTAGCAGTATACAGCACAGCCCATATAGCAGTACACAGCACAGCCCACATAGTAGTATATAGCACTGCCCACATAGTAGTATACAGCACTGTCCACATAGTAGTATACAGCAGAGCCCACACAGTAGTATACAGCACTGCCCACATAGTACTATATAGCACAGCCCACATAGTAGTATACAGCAGGGCCCACACAGTAGTATATAGCACAGCCCACACAGTAGTATACAGCACAGCCCACATAGTAGTATACAGCACTACCAACATAGTAGTATACAGCACAGCCCACACAGTAGTAAATAGCACAGCCCACATAGTATTTTACAGCAGAGCCCACATAGTAGTATACAGCACTGCTCACATAGTAGTATATAGAACAGCCCACATAGTAGTATACAGCACTGCTCACATGGTAGTATACAGCAGAGCCCACAAAGTAGTGTATAGCACAGCCCACATAGTAATACAGCACTGCCCACATAGTAGTGTATAGCACAGCCCACATAGTAGTATACAGCAGAGCCCACATAGTAGTGTATAGCACAGCCCACATAGTAGTATACAGCACAGCCCACACAGTGGTATACAGCACAGCCCACACAGTAGCATACAGCACAACCCACATGGTAGTATACAGCACAGCCTGTTGTGAATTCCGCTCTTGGGCTCCCTCCGGTGGTTGTAAGTAGCACTTTTGTGAATTCTGCTCTTGGGCTCCCTCCTGTGGTTTTGAGTGGTATAGCTGCTTCTTGGATTTAGCATTAGCAGCTGCTTCCACTGATCTTCTTTCTGCTCGGCTATTTTAGTCTCCTTTATCCCTCAATCAATGCCAGTTGTCAATTGTTCCTGCCTGGAGGCATGGCTCTTGGATTTCCCTGACACTCTGACCCGTTCAGCAAAGATAAGTCCTTGCTTGTCCTTTTGCAGTCCACTTGTAGTGGACTTATTGTTCAGCACATTTATGTTTTGTTCATTTGTCCAGCTTATCAGTATGGATCTATTTAGCTAAGCTGGAAGCTCTGGGCTGCAGATTTTGCCCTCCACACCTTTAGTCAGGTGTGGAGATTTTTGCATATCTCTGCGGTGGACTTTTTCTAGTTTTTATTACTGACCGCACAGTGTTTCTTTCCTTACTGTCTATCTAGCTAGAATTGGCCTCCTTTGCTTAATCTTGTTTCATACTACGTATGCCATTTCCTTCTCCTCTCACAGCCAATATTTGTGGGGGGCTGTCCTGTCCTTTGGGGATTTTCTCTGAGGCAAGATAGCTTTCCTGTTTCTACCTTTAGGGGTAGCTAGTTCTCCGGCTGTGACGAGATGCTCAGGGAGTGACAGGAACATTCCACGGCTACTGCTAGTGTTGTGTTAAGATCAGGAACTGCGGTCTGTATAGTTACCACCTGCCCAGAGCTAGTCTCATGTCGCTCCTAAATTACCAGTCCATAACAGTACAACTGGCCAAAGATGAGTTGAATGCATCTCAAAAGAAGGAAAAGAAAAAGAGTTCTGAGCCATTTTTTTTTCTTTAGTCTGTTTTGTCTTTTTCCTTCCTCTTAATCTCTGGGTGGATTTGGGCGCGGACATGGATGTTCAGGGTTTGTTTTCTCGTGTGGATCAGCTTGCTGCAAGAGTTCAGAGTATCCAAGATTATGTTGTTCAGATTCCAGCCTTAGAGCCTAGAATTCCTACTCCAGATTTGTTTTACGGGGATAGATCTAAGTTTTTGAACTTTAAAAATAACTGCAAATTGTTTTTTGCTCTGAAACCCCGTTCCTCTGGTGACCGCACTCAGCAAGTTAAAATAGTTATTTCTCTGCTGCGTGGTGACCCTCAGGACTGGGCATTCTCCCTTGAGTCAGGGGATCCGGCATTGCTTAATGTAGATGCATTTTTACAATCGCTCGGATTATTGTATGACGAACCTAACTCTGTAGAGCATGCTGAGAAAACACTTTTGGCCCTGTGTCAGGGTCAGGAAGCGGCAGAATTGTACTGCCAGAAATTTAGAAAATGGTCTGTGCTCACTAAATGGAATGAGGATGCTCTGGCAGCAATTTTCAGAAAGGGTCTTTCAGAAGCCCTTAAAGATGTTATGGTGGGGTTCCCCACGCCTGTTGGTTTGAGCGAATCTATGTCCCTAGCCATTCAGATTGATCGGCGCCTGCGCGAGCGCAAAGTGGTGCACCATATGGCAGCATCCTCTGAACACAGTCCTGAGCCTATGCAAGGTGATAGGATTCTGACTAGAGCAGAACAGAGGGGATACAGACATCAGAATGGGCTGTGTTTATACTGTGGTGATTCTGCTCATACTATTTCTGATTGCCCTAAGGGCTCATTTCCACATGCGAGTCACACGTCCGTATCTCGCATGTGGAAACCAAGCTGTGGAGCCGGCACTCAGGAGTGGAGCTGGCACTCAGGAGTGGAGCTGTGCGGCCGCATAGGAACACATGGAGCTGCACAGCTCCGCTCCAAAGTGCCGGCGCCAGAGCTTGGTTTCCACATGCGAGATACGGACGTGTGCCTGGCATGTGGAAATGAGCCCTAAGCGTATTAAGAGGGTCGCTAGATCTGTTACCATTAGTACTGTACAGCCTAAGTTTCTCCTGTCTGTGACCCTGATTTGCTCATTGTCATCTTTCTCTGTCATGGCATTTGTGGATTCAGGCGCTGCCCTGAACTTAATGGACTTAGACTTCGCCAGGCGCTGTGGTTTTTCTTTGCAGCCTTTGCAGAGCCCTATTCCTTTGAGGGGTATTGATGCTACACCGTTGGCCAAGAATAAACCTCAGTATTGGACTCAGCTGACTATGTGCATGGCTCCAGCACATCAGGAAGATTGTCGTTTTCTGGTGTTGCATAATTTACATGATGTTGTTGTACTGGGTTTTCCATGGTTACAAGTACACAATCCAGTGTTGGATTGGAAATCGATGTCTGTGACTAGTTGGGGTTGTCAAGGGGTACATAGTGACGTTCCTTTAATGTCAATTTCCTCTTCCCCCTCTTCTGATGTTCCTGAATTTTTGTCAGATTTCCAAGATGTATTCGATGAGCCCAAGTCCAGTTCCCTTCCTCCTCATAGGGACTGTGATTGTGCTATCGACTTGGTTCCTGGCTGTAAGTTCCCTAAGGGCCGACTCTTCAATCTGTCTGTGCCAGAGCATGCCGCTATGCGGAGCTATGTTAAAGAGTCTTTAGAGAAGGGGCATATTCGTCCGTCTTCGTCACCATTGGGAGCAGGATTCTTTTTTGTTGCCAAGAAGGATGGCTCCTTGAGACCCTGTATTGATTATCGCCTTCTTAATAAGATCACGGTCAAATTCCAATACCCTTTACCTTTGCGCTCTGATTTGTTTGCTCGGATTAAAGGGGCTAGTTGGTTTACCAAGATTGACCTTCGAGGGGCGTATAATCTTGTTCGTATTAAACAGGGTGACGAATGGAAAACTGCATTTAATACGCCCGAAGGCCACTTTGAATACCTGGTGATGCCTTTCGGGCTTTCTAATGCTCCTTCTGTATTTCAGTCCTTCGTGCATGATATTTTTCGCAATTATCTTGATAAATTCTTGATTGTGTATTTGGATGATATTTTGATTTTTTCCAATGATTGGGAGTCTCACGTGAAGCAGGTCAGGATGGTATTCCAGATCCTTCCTGATAATGCTCTATTTGTGAAGGGGTCTAAGTGCCTATTTGGGGTCCAGAAGGTCTCTTTTTTGGGGTTTATTTTTTCTCCCTCGTCTATAGGAATGGATCCTGTTAAGGTCCAAGCCATTCATGACTGGGTTCAACCCACATCTGTGAAGAGCCTTCAGAAATTTTTGGGCTTTGCTAATTTTTATCGCCGTTTCATTGCCAACTTCTCTAGTGTGGTTAAGCCCCTGACCGATTTGACGAAGAAGGGCGCTGATGTGGCAAATTGGTCCTCTGAGGCTCTGGAGGCCTTTCAGGAGCTTAAGCGCCGATTTACTTCTGCCCCGGTCTTTCGTCAGCCTGATGTGTCTCTTCCTTTTCAGGTTGAGGTTGACGCTTCTGAGATTGGGGCAGGGGCCGTTTTGTCACAGAGGAACTCTGATGGTTCCTTGATGAAACCATGTGCCTTCTTTTCCGGAAAGTTTTCGCCTGCGGAACGCAATTATGATGTCGGCAATTGGGAGTTGTTGGCGATGAAGTGGGCATTTGAGGAGTGGCGACATTGGCTTGAGGGAGCCAAGCATCGCGTTGTGGTCTTGACCAATCATAAGAATCTGATTTACCTCGAGTCGGCCAAGCGGCTGAACCCTAGACAGGCTCGATGGTCCCTGTTTTTCTCCCGTTTCGTTTTTGTGGTCTCATATCTTCCGGGATCTAAGAATGTTAAGGCAGATGCCCTCTCTAGGAGTTTTTTGCCTGATTCTCCTGGAGTTCTTGAGCCGGTTGGCATTCTTAGGGAAGGGGTGATTCTTTCTGCTATCTCCCCTGATTTACGGCGGATGCTTCAGGAATTTCAGGCTGATAAACCAGACCGCTGTCCTGTGGGGAGGCTGTTTGTTCCTGATAGATGGACAAGTAAGGTAATTTCTGAGGTCCATTGTTCTGTGTTGGCCGGTCATCCTGGGATTTTTGGTACCAGGGATTTGGTTGCTAGGTCCTTTTGGTGGCCTTCCTTGTCGCGGGATGTGCGTTCTTTTGTGCAGTCCTGTGGGACCTGTGCCCGGGCTAAGCCTTGCTGTTCCCATGCTAGTGGGTTGTTTTTGCCTTTGCCTGTCCCTGAGAGGCCCTGGACACATATTTCCATGGATTTTATTTCGGATCTACCTGTGTCTCAGAGGATGTCTGTTATCTGGGTGGTTTGTGACCGGTTCTCTAAAATGGTCCATTTGGTACCTTTGCCTAAATTGCCTTCCTCCTCTGATTTGGTTCCATTGTTTTTTCAGCATGTGGTTCGTTTGCATGGCATTCCGGAGAATATTGTGTCTGACAGAGGTTCCCAGTTTGTTTCCAGGTTTTGGCGGTCCTTTTGTGCTAGGATGGGCATTAATTTGTCTTTTTCTTCGGCGTTCCATCCTCAGACAAATGGCCAAACTGAGCGAACTAATCAAACCTTGGAAACCTATTTGAGATGCTTTGTGTCTGCTGATCAGGATGATTGGGTGGCTTTCTTGCCGTTGGCCGAGTTTGCCCTTAATAATCGGGCCAGTTCGGCTACTTTGGTTTCGCCTTTTTTTTGTAATTTTGGTTTCCATCCTCGTTTTTCTTCAGGGCAGGTTGAGCCTTCTGATTGTCCTGGTGTTGATTCCAGGGCCGGACTGGGACTAAAATTCAGCCCTGGCATTTGAAGTTACACAGGCCCACTTGTCACATGGTGACTGTATAATATCTTTGTACACTTGTAGGCAGGGCCGGTTTTAGGCAAAGTGGGGCCCTAGGTAAAGTTTAAAATGGGTCCCCAAATGCTAACATATTGCACATCACACAGAAGCCTTTCTGTTGTATTTACGTGCGCTGAGTTCAGGCCGCTAAACGAGTTTGATCGACAATACTGAAGTTGTTCAACGCTTGTTTCCCGGCCTCTTTCCACCAGCTGAGGAATAATGATGAGACAGAACAATCACTAATAGATCACCATACAGTATCATGTTTTCAGCAGCACATCTACAGTTTACACTGGCAATGTGCTGCTGACAACAAGGCTTTTTGTTCCAGCAAAAACAATCCGAATATGCAGCATTTTACTTGTTTAGTAAAATACACCCCATAGTCCTCCATATATTATAATGTGCTCCATAGTCCTCCATATAGTATAATACACTCCCTATAGTCCTCCATATATTAAAATACACTGCTCAGTCCTCCACATAGTATAATACACTCCTCATAGTCCTCCATATAGCATAATACAATCCTCATAGTGCTCCATATAGTATAATGCACCGCCACAGTCATCCATGTAGTACAATTCACTTCCCATAGTATAATGCACCCCATAGTTCTTCATATAGTATAACGTATTCCCCATAGTCCTCGATACAGTATAATGCAGCCCACATATAGTATAATGCAGCCACCCCAGAGTATAATGCAGCCACCCCAGAGTATAATGCAGCCACCCCAGAGTATAATGCAGCCACCCCAGAGTATGTAACCCCCATAGAATATAATACAGCCCACCTCCCCATAATATATAATGTAGCCCCCCATAGAATATAATGCAGCCCCCCATAGTATATAACGCAGCCTCCCCCATAGAATATAATATACCCCCACAATAGTATATAACACAGCCACATAGTACATAACATGGCCTCCCCCATAGAATATAATATACTCCCCATAGTATATAGCAAAGCCCGCATATTATATAGCACAAACCGCATAGTATACAGCACAGCCTGCATACTATAGCACAGCTCGCGTAGTAGATAACACAGCCCACACAGCAGTATTCAGCACAGACCACACAGTAGTATACAGCACAGACCACACAGTAGTATACAGCACAGCCCACGTAGAAGTATACAGCACAGTCCACACAGTAGTATACAGCACAGCCCACAGAGTAATATATACAGCACAGCCCACAAAGTAATATATACAGCACAGCCCACAAAGTAATATATACAGTACAGCCCACAGAGAACTATATACAGCACAGCCCACAGAGAACTATATACAGCACAGCCCACAGAGAACTATATAAAGCACAGCCCAGAGTACTATATACAGCACAGCCCAGAGTACTATATAAAGCACAGCCCAGAGAGTACTATATACAGCACAGCCCAGAGAGTACTATATACAGCACAGCCCACAGAGTACTATATACAGCACAGCCCACAGAGAACTATATACAGCACAGCCCACAGAGAACTATATACAGCACAGCCCACAGAGAACTATATAAAGCACAGCCCACAGAGAACTATATAAAGCACAGCCCAGAGTACTATATACAGCACAGCCCAGAGTACTATATAAAGCACAGCACAGAGAGTACTATATACAGCACAGCCCACAGAGTACTATATACAGCACAGCCCACAGAGTACTATATACAGCACAGCCCACAGAGTACTATATACAGCACAGCCCACAGAGTACTATATACAGCACAGCCCACAGAGTACTATATACAGCACAGCCCACAGAGAACTATATACAGCACACAGTAGTATACAGCACAGAGCACAGCCCACAGAGAACTATATACAGCACACAGTAGTATACAGCACAGAGCACAGCCCACAGAGTACTATATACAGCACAGCCCAGAGAACTATATACAGCACACAGTAGTATACAGCACAGAGCACAGCCCACAGAGAACTATATACAGCCCACAGTAGTATACAGCACAGAGCACAGCCCACAGAGAACTATATACAGCACAGAGCACAGCCCACAGAGAACTATATACAGCCCACAGCAGTATACAGCACAGAGCACAGCCCACAGAGAACTATATATAGCACAGAGCACACAGTAGTATACAGCACAGAGCACAGCCCACAGAGAGCTATATACAGCCCACAGCAGTATACAGCACAGAGCACAGCCCACAGAGAACTATATACAGCCCACAGCAGTATACAGCACAGAGCACAGCCCACAGAGAACTATATATAGCACAGAGCACACAGTAGTATACAGCACAGAGCACAGCCCACAGAGAGCTATATACAGCCCACAGCAGTATACAGCACAGAGCACAGCCCACAGAGAACTATATATAGCCCACAGTAGTATACAGCACAGAGCACAGCCCACAGAGAGCTATATACAGCCCACAGTAGTATACAGCACAGAGCACAGCCCACAGAGAACTATATACAGCCCACAGCAGTATACAGCACAGAGCACAGCCCACAGAGAACTATATACAGCCCACAGCAGTATACAGCACAGAGCACAGCCCACAGAGAACTATATATAGCACAGAGCACACAGTAGTATACAGTACAGAGCACAGCCCACAGAGAGCTATATACAGCCCACAGCAGTATACAGCACAGAGCACAGCCCACAGAGAACTATATACAGCCCACAGCAGTATACAGCACAGAGCACAGCCCACAGAGAACTATATACAGCCCACAGCAGTATACAGCACAGAGCACAGCCCACAGAGAACTATATACAGCCCACAGTAGTATACAGCACAGAGCACAGCCCACAGAGAACTATATACAGCCCACAGTAGTATACAGCACAGAGCACAGCCCACAGAGAGCTATATACAGCCCACAGCAGTATACAGCACAGAGCACAGCCCACAGAGAACTATATACAGCCCACAGCAGTATACAGCACAGAGCACAGCCCACAGAGAACTATATACAGCCCACAGCAGTATACAGCACAGAGCACAGCCCACAGAGAACTATATACAGCCCACAGCAGTATACAGCACAGAGCACAGCCCACAGAGAACTATATACAGCCCACAGCAGTATACAGCACAGAGCACAGCCCACAGAGGACTATATACAGCCCACATCTCTTCTCTTCCTCCCCTCACCTCCTCCGAGAATGGCCCCACAGTCCAGAAAAAAAAAAAACTCTCCTCACCTCTCCTCGTGCCCAGCGTTGCTTCCTGGTTCCTGCTCCTGTCTCAGCAGCTGCAGTCTGCCCGGGACACAGCAGGTGCGCGATGATATGACATCATCGCGCACCCGCAGTGTCAGAGGCAGAGCGGGGAATGATGGGAGAGGAGCGTCTGTAGACGCTCTCTCCTCCATCATTGCATTCAACTGTACCGGCGTCTATACGCCGGTATAGTTGAATGCGACGGCGGGGGCGGCGGATTGAGCGGCCCACCACTGGCACCGGCCCTTCTGGCATTTGCCAGAAGTGCCCTATGGCCAGTCCGGCCCTGGTTGATTCTGTGATGGACAGGTTACAGCAGATTTGGACTCATGTGGTAGACAATTTGACGTTGTCTCAGGAAAAGGCTCAGCGTTTTGCTAACAGCCGTCGGTGTGTTGGTCCTTGGCTTCGTGTGGGGGATTTAGTCTGGTTATCTTCTCGTCATGTTCCTATGAAGGTTTCTTCCCCTAAGTTCAAGCCTCGGTTTATTGGTCCTTATAAGATTTCTGAGATTATCAATCCAGTGTCTTTTCGTTTGGCCCTTCCAGCCTCTTTTGCCATCCACAATGTTTTCCATAGATCGTTGTTGCGGAGATATGTGGTACCTGTGGTTCCCTCTGTTGATCCTCCTGCCCCGGTGTTGGTTGAGGGGGAGTTGGAATATGTGGTTGAAAAAATTTTGGATTCTCGTTTTTCGAGGCAGAGGCTTCAGTATCTTGTCAAGTGGAAGGGTTATGGCCAGGAGGATAATTCCTGCGTGGTTGCCTCCGATGTCCATGCCGCCGATTTGGTTCGTGCTTTTCACTTGGCTCGTCCTGATCGGCCTGGGGGCTCTGGTGAGGGTTCGGTGACCCCTCCTCAAGGGGGGGTACTGTTGTGAATTCCGCTCTTGGGCTCCCTCCGGTGGTTGCAAGTAGCACTTTTGTGAATTCTGCTCTTGGGCTCCCTTATGTGGTTTTGAGTGGTATAGCTGCTTCTTGGATTTAGCATTAGCAGCTGTTTCCACTGATCTTCTTTCTGCTCGGCTATTTTAGTCTCCTTTATCCCTCAATCAATGCCAGTTGTCAATTGTTCCTGCCTGGAGGCACGGCTCTTGGATTTCCCTGACACTCTGACCCGTTCAGCAAAGATAAGTCCTTGCTTGTCCTTTTGCAGTCCACTTGTAGTGGACTTATTGTTCAGCACATTTATGTTTTGTTCATTTGTCCAGCTTATCAGTATGGATCTATTTAGCTAAGCTGGAAGCTCTGGGCTGCAGATTTTGCCCTCCACACCTTTAGTCAGGTGTGGAGATTTTTGCATATCTCTGCGGTGGACTTTTTCTAGTTTTTATTACTGACCGCACAGTGTTTCTTTCCTTACTGTCTATCTAGCTAGAATTGGCCTCCTTTGCTTAATCTTGTTTCATACTACGTATGTCATTTCCTTCTCCTCTCACAGCCAATATTTGTGGGGGGCTGTCCTGTCCTTTGGGGATTTTCTCTGAGGCAAGATAGCTTTCCTGTTTCTACCTTTAGGGGTAGCTAGTTCTCCAGCTGTGACGAGATGTTCAGGGAGTGACAGGAACATTCCACGGCTACTGCTAGTGTTGTGTTAAGATCAGGAACTGCGGTCTGTATAGTTACCACCTGCCCAGAGCTAGTCTCATGTCGCTCCTAAATTACCAGTCCATAACAACAGCCCACATAGTAGTATACAGCACAGCCCACATAGTAGTATACAGAACAGCCCACATATAGTAGTATACAGCACAGCCCACACAGTAGTATACAGCACAGCCCACACAGTAGTATACAGCACAGCCCACACAGCAGTCTATAGCACAGCCCACATAGTAGTATACAGCACTGCCCACACAGTATATAGCAGAGCCCACACAGTAGTATATAGCAGAGCCCACATAGTAGTATACAGTAGAGCCCACACAGTAGTATATAGCAGAGCCCACATAGTAGTATACAGCAGAGCCCACATCTCTCCTCCCCCTAGAATGGCCCCACAGTCCATTAAAAAAAAAAACCACTCCTCACCTCCCCTCGTGCCTGCGTTGCTCCCTGCTCCTGTCTCAGCGGCTGCCGCTGCACTGCCTGGGCCACAGTGAGTGCGCGCGCACCCGCAGTGTCAGAGGCAGAGCTGGGAATGATGGGAGAGGGAGCATCAGCAGACGCTCTCTCCTCCATCATTGCATTCAACTGTACCGGCGTCATAGACGCCGGTATAGTTGAATGCGGCAGCGGCAGCACTGGGGGGGGGAGCCAGTCCGGCCCTGGTGGGAGCTATAAGGTGGCCTAGCGATTGGGTCTTTCTATACACAAATCTGGGATTGGTGGGGAGAAGTTCTCCTACTATTTTATCCTTTTTTAGATTTGGCCAATGCTTCCGTATAATATTAACACATTTTTTATACCCCGCATGGAACTGTGTTATAAATGGAAGCTTTAAAATTTGTTCTTGTTCAGCTCCTGGTTTCAGCTTTAGTTCATGAGGAGACATCCCAGTGGGATTCAAAGAGTTAAGAAACTCTACAGGGTAATCTGTGAGAATCACACCCTCCTCTTCCGCAATTGTGTTGAAGGAGTAATATGTTGAGTGTTCACCTTGAACTTGACTAATAATTTTGTCATTCAAGGCATGAACGTCATCATTCAATGGCGTTAGAATTGCTTTATTGGCAATTGATTCTACCATTGCATCAGTAATCTCAATTGAGTCGCCAAAAATAGCTGTAATCAAATCACCCTCTTCAATAAATGAATTTGGGATTTGAATTGTATCTTCTGGTAGACCATATACATTTGACAACTCTCCATTGCCAAGTTTCAGTAACCATGAGTTGTACTCAACTTCATCCTGAGACGTTCTCATATTCTGTTGTAACTGGAACCGTGAAAACTGATTCCACGATTTTGAGTATTTAATGGTGGACTATACAATTTGGGCTTTTTTTCCACCTTCCACTATTGGTAGGGTTTGACGAAAGTCACCACCGTTTATGAAAGCTTTTCCACCAAATGGTCTTTTTTTTCTCATATGTCTTGGAACAAATTATCCACAGCGTTCGTATTAAATATTATTATTGTTACGTCATCCCAAATAACGACAGATGACTCCCTAAGCTCCTTTGCTTGAAGTGAGGTTTTAATTTTTGACACTGTGGTCTCATTTGTTGTAATTCCAAGGCCAAACTTGGAATGGTAGGTGCTACCATTTTGTAGTAATGTAACCGCCAATCCAGTGGAGGCTACTGAGCAAATAGACTTCTTTTCTGCTAGTAGTGCCTTGTACAAGCAGTCGTACAAAAATGTCTTCCCACTGCCTCCTGGGCCGTCCAGAAAAAAACAGTGTGAGCTAGTGTCATCTTGCTGTGATGCAGCATTGACTGCTTGCATAATTGCATCGAAAGCTGATTTCTGAGCTTCATTAAGTGCAGCGCCCCAGAGTCCTGGTCGTTGCAGTACTGTGGATCCGCCACTATGGGGAGCCATGGTGCGTTCGATGGCACTGAAGGAGTTCCTCTGAGCAGGTATCACAGACACCAATATGTTTCACAGCTGGGCCTCCGGGGGGAGCTAAGGGTTCTATTCATTAGGCCACTCCCCACCATAGTGGGTAAACTGGGGGTCAGGCAGGAAGTTAGAGGAGAAAGCTGACTGGATTGAACGAAGCAACACCTTGTGGCAGAGGGTGTTGTGGAGGAAGAGACAGTAGGGCCTCTGTCAGGGGTGGGATCCTGACAGAGGCTTGGCATTGGAAAGAACGTAACGGGACCGTGCCTGCTCAGCATAGCGGCGGTGCCCTAAGAAAGGACTAGAAGCGAGATAGATTGTGCTGAGTGAGAAACGAGATCAAGCGAAAGGAGAATACCAGTAGGGGTCATGCTGTAAGACCGGAGCAACATCCTACTGAGGCGCACTACCGGTGGCCGGAACGCCGAGGGAGTGGAATAGCATACAGCTTCAAGCCATACTCCAAACAGCGGCAGGGCAGTCAGTTTAAGGCGGGCTGTCTAACACATATCACCTATGAAGTCTTGGGGGGCAATTGCGGGAGAGGGGCGTCTCTAGGGTCCCGGAAGAACTCCAGGCCTACCTGACAAATGGGTGCCGTTCCAACCTGAATAACAGGGCGGGATGGAATACGAGAAGAACATCAAGTAATCGAGTTGTGAGGGAACTTAAGAAACAGACACAACCGTTGTGGGGTACTTTCCGTGAGCACAGCAGGGAAGGACTACAACACACAGCGCTAGAAGGAGGGCACTGATTTCCACCTGTGAGGAGAACTCTGGAGGTGCCATTGGACCGGTCGGACTTGCGCAGCCTGGTGAACCGTATTCTGGACTGAGGACTCAGAGATCTCCAGTAAAGAGGTAAAGAGACTGCAACCTGGTGTCCTCGTTATTTGCCGCGACCTGCACCGCTACACCACCATTAACCCCACTTATTGCATCGGACGTCCCCCACTGACAGACAGGGCCACGGACCGGGCCTAGCCACCGTGATAACCCCAGGACTGAGACTCAGAGGCCCGGCTCCGGGTACCCCTCGGCCCTGCGGCGGTGTGGGGGCGCTCCACATAAGCATAGCTTTCAATTGCTCAGCCTCCTGCTGTATTACAGCATAATTCAGTTCATCCAGTATTTCATCTGGAACACTTACTGGAGTTGGCAATCCGTAGGCAGCACAGGACTTTTTATTGCTTAAGAGCACTTCATTAATATCACGAAGAGCCAGTTGCTCAGCAATTTCTGGAGTATACCGCCTAGTGTAATCATCCATAAATTTGGTTTTATATTTTTGCCCTAATGCCAATGATTTAGCTGGTTCCCCATATACACAAATTATAGCAAATAATTTTCGAAGTTGATAGAGCATTTGGAAAGTGATTGCATCCGTTATACCATCTTCCCATTGGGAATCGTCTTCCAAAAGACAAAGATCAATGCACGCATTTTTATACGTGTCATGTACAACTCCATTGACAGTCCTTAAGTCAGCATAAGACTTTGCTCCTCTTACATGAAGTAAAAGGAGTCTTAGGTAATACAGCTCACCATCTGTTAAAGAGACTGTATACATTCGGGCAATTGTTTTCCCAAATTGAGCCCGTCGTTTTTTCCATCCTTCTAGTACAGCTTTTCTATCCCAGACATAGTGTTCAGGGATATCACTGTACAAATACTGACGGGCGGAAGCGTCAACTCTGTTTAGCTCAAAATAAGCCTGCAGAGTAGAGGCTTTTGAGTCTGAAATAACCATATCCACATTACCATCTTCGAAAAACACTTGCTGCATGTTTTCAAGGTGAACAGCAAGCCTTTTAATGGTATGTGAAGCATCATGCATTTTATTTTTTCTGATTCTCCACATGCCCTCAGGGGCGCTTATATACCGAGAATCTAGGTACATGGCTGGTTCATTCCAGTTTAATGTTTCAAACTTGATATTGGTACAGTCATGTCCTTTGTATACATATTTGAAAAGATATTTAACATTTTTTTTTGAAGCACATAACTCAACATTGATATGGCAATTGTACTTGAGTAATAAATAGGGGTTGTATGGAACTACCCATCTATTGTCGATTTCTCGCGTTCCTTGTCTGGTTTTCCCAGTATTGCATCGACGGTACTGTGGATAACCATCAACATTGGGGTTTATCTCTGTATTAAATTCCTTTGGGAATTTTTTTGCGCATTGACCATCTGTCATGCATATAGCACCAGGTTGATCTTCGCCACATGGTCCATGAATCTTGTGCTTCATCACTGCCTCATGTAGTTTTGGATTTGCTGTCTCATTTGGGATTTCAGCAGAGACCAATTCGTCAAATATTTCTTTGTCCCTCGGTTTATCTTCCTCTCCGAGAATTAAGAGCATGTGAGCATGTGGTAGTCCACGCTTTTGAAATTCTATTACATGCACATAGGCAACTACACGGCCAAAAATGTGTTTTTCAAAATCTCGTTAAGCACGGCTTGGGGTTTGATTTTAAATACTCGAGCAACCAAACCTGGTCTGAACTCTGGCCTTTGCCATGGTTCTAAGTTTTCAGTAACTTCTTTCCACTTTGGGTTACAGGTCATCGTAACAAAAAGATCTAGCTTTCCGAATTTTCGGACAATTGTCATGGCGTCTTGGCAATTTTCCTGCATAGCTCTTGGGCTTCCAATGAAAGTGGACGGTAAAATTACTGGTGTCCTAGCTTTTAGCCCTTGGTGTAACGCAGCATTATGGATGTGATCCATAACGCCGGCATAACTGTCGACACGTAATGCCTTTTGATTTTGTTTTATATATTCGATCCTGTGGGATTCAATTTTGACGTAACGGTCAACGATAAATTGTTGCGTCAACTTCACAGCATTTAAAAGGGGAATGAACTCATCACGAATGGCAAGCCTGTATGCATAGTACTGCAACAGGGTGATATTTTTTCTTGTCGATCTTGATCCACTCGTACGGATGGTAGATGAATGTCACCAATTCCTTGATGTTACAAACTTAGGGCATTTGGAGTTGTCAAATTTATTGTCCCTCCACTGTCCCCATATGGGAATAGAAGTGGATATGTTATTGCATCACACTTTATGTGAAGAGAGCTGATTTGAACAGTTTGGTTTTCAGTTTTGAGGTGAACTCTGATGTCCCTATGAAATGGGGGTTCACCCATTGCATTTTGATAAATTATAGCTACTTCATTGCACCTTGGTGCATTGTAGCGCCTCTAGTCATCGTTATAGTCATTTATAATTGACATTGTTATTTCGAGTGGATCGTGATTTTCTAATTCAGCAATCCTCTCTTCCTATATTTCGAATTCCCTCATCATTGTGTAGGCTCTTGCGAGTGGGTTAATTACTTTCATTATCTCTCCAAGAGATGATAGCAGTGCTGTAAGTCACTTTTTATTTGCTTGACTTTTTGTACTTAATTCTTCTTCACTGTCCAAGATATAAATCTGGGCAAACTTGGGAGTACTACCCACAGCGGGATGCAATGGGGCAGTTCTGTGGTAAATTTGTCCATGAATTCGAAAACAGTATGGACCATGCCCAGGAGGTGGCGCTACTTGTGCTCCCATTGATTGCAAAGCAAGCGAGCTATTGTATTGCCTTATATTAGCCATAAAGTTATTGGAGTGCTGATGTTCTCCTTTCATCAACTTGACTAATTGATCATTCATAAGAATGTGACGTAATTGGATGCTCCCTCTCTTGCAGCAAGAAGGTGATGTTTTGTCCTGTGCCCTTTCGTCTTTGAAATTTTTAGCATGGCAGAACTTACATCGAAATGTCAGTTCGCCAGCATAGTGCTCTTCAATACGTGTCTCATCAATTTGATTGAAAAGTCCTTTAGTGGCAAATGTAACTTGCCATCGTCGAGTGGCTCTTGTATTTTGGACACGTATTATATCTTGTTCTCTTTTTTGTGAAATATGTGTATCACTTTGTGCATTGCGTGTTGCTCGTAGTCGTGCAGCATTAGATGCTCTACGGGATTCAGTTACTTCATTCATTTCTCTTGCTCTGGCCGCCCTCTGTCAGGCTGCATCAGCACACTCTTCGACAATTTTGTTCATCTTCTGTTTCATTAAGATGTAGGTTACGCATCCCTATGCGATTCGCTTCTCTACGTGCAGCAGCGCACTCAATTTGATCCATCTTTGCAATGTTGTCTCACACTGTTGCCTCACAGGCTAACATTCAAAAAAGGCTTATCCCTTAACTCGCCACCAGGGGGAGCTCCTCTCCTTAAGTATCCATGGTTACGCCCAACTGTGGATGACTCATTGTGCACAGACACACGGACACGTCCGAATTAGGTATATTGATATGTAAAAATATAAGAGATATGAAATGGTTTACTGTATGTAAACCATGTCTCATATCCTGTCGGGTTTGATAAGGAGACAGAAAAAGCTGGCAATTGAATTACCGGCTATTCTGCTATCTAGCTCTGTATGAAATATATATATATATATATATATATATATATATATATATATATATATATATATATATATATATATATATATAGACTGTATATATGTTTTCATGAATATTTGAGCCCATGGATCCATTCTATGTCCATTTTGCAAGCCGGTGAGAAAATCTCGCCGTACGGATGCCATACGGATTACACACGGATAATTTTTGGAGAAAAAAATAGCATCCTCGCATTGAATGCGGATCACTGTTCAGGAACTTTTCTGCGTATCTCGGCTGTAAAAACCGACCGTATTTTTATACATTAGGTCTGACCTTATTCTCCAAGCTCTTGTTTTAGCTGAAGCTAATTTGCCTTAAAAAAAAAGACAAGGTAATTGGAACAACAAATGAAGCAAGAATCAGCATTGAAGTGTTCTGGATGGGCCGGTGCTTGGAGGGCTGCTCCGGGAACGCTGGCTCCAGCTGCACAATCTCCAGATCAGAAATGTTTATACATACCGAGAGAATGCAATCTGCAATAAATATCCCTTAATAATTGTGTATATTAGCTGTCATCTTGTATATTCTCTCTGCTCTAAACAAACACAATGTGATCCCTGCGTATGTTACTGGCTTTATATAATGCCTTTCCCCGGCTTCCATTCTATTGCTTGCTGTACTTCCATGTTATCAATGCATCCAACCAACATATATTATCATTACTGTTATTATTTTAAGTAAAAATTTTGACAAAACTAGACTGGATCTCTCAGTACTCGAGACATTGAAACTCCTTTGCATTTACCCAATTAGGGCAACTTAGCATCAGAGACGGGAATCGTCCTCTAGTTTTTTGTTTGGGGACTAGTGTTGAGCGATACCTTCCGATATCGGAAAGTATCGGTATCGGAAAGTATCGGCCGATACCGTCAAAGTATCGGATCTAATCCGATACCGATACCCGATCCCAATGCAAGTCAATGGGACGAAAATATCGGAATTAAAATAAACCCTTTCTTTCCTTGTAGGTTAATTCTACATGAAGGAAAACAACAAAGAATAATGTAGGATGTATTGGGGGAGGTGGCGGAGACATTAAAGGCACAGAGGTTTAGCCCAATCAAATAGAATAGCAGGATTTTTATTTTTTTTTATGACGTTAGGCGTTAGAAAGATTTTGACTATGTTAATTTTTTACTTATTTTTGTCAGATATTGATGTTTCACTACTTCCACGCCCTTCACCTTCTTTTTTACTTCTCCGACACTTTCTTCTTCATTATCCTCATCATCAGCTTCTTTGACATCAACTTCTTCACCTTATTCATCTTCTTTTTCATCTTCTACCTATTTTTTTTTTTTTTGTTACATTGTTCATATTCTTTTAATTTAACTATTATCTTCTTCATATTCAACTTCTTCATCATATTCTTATTTGTGACAGGCATTCCCGTAGTTGTTATCTATAAAATTTTGAAGATTACACCTTCCGTTCTGCCTGTCACAAAAGAGTTACATTTGTCCGCGTTCAGTTTGGCCTGCAGCATCAGGCTTTATCCAGGGGCACCACGAGGAGGAACGGACTCACCCCCATACACTGCTTAGTCTTCTTCTGCTTATAATTTAGATAATATCTTTTGCTCTGATATTTAGTCTTATGCTTAATGTTCTTCTGCTCTTTGTTCTGCAGCCTCTTGTTCTTCTGCTTCTCGGTCTTCCAGGTCGTTGTCGTCTCCAGGGTCGTCGTCTCCGGGGTCGTAGTCATCGGGGTGGTCTTCAGGGTCATCGTCTCCAGGGTCGTCGTCATCACGGTGGTTGTCGTCTCTGGTGTCGTCGTCATCTTAGGGGTGGTCTTCCGGGTCATCGTCTTTAGGGTCTTGAACTTGGAAATGTAGCAGAAGGTACAAGAAGGCTGAGAAAATGCCGAGAAACAGCTGATGGAACTGGAACTCGGATGGCTACCCGAAGGTCCAAGAGCCAATGGAACTACCGTGGACCAGCTGACGTTACTGGAACCCGGTTACTAAGCAGGAGGTACCCGTGCCTGAAAGCACTACCAAGGACCACCTGACGTTGGTGGAACTCGGATACCCAGAGGGAGGCACCTAAGCCAAAGGCTCTGCCCGGAACCAGCTGACGGTACTGGAACCAGGATGGGGAGCAGAAGGTACAAGAGCAAAAGACACTGCCGAGAACCAGCTGATGGTACTGGAACCCGGATGAGTAGCCGAAGGTCCAAGAGCCAATGGAACTACCGAGGACCAGCTGACGTTACTGGAACCCGGTTACTAAGCAGGAGGTACCCGTGCCTGAAAGCACTACCAAGGACCACCTGACGTTGGTGGAACTCGGATACCCAGAGGGAGGCACCTAAGCCAAAGGCTCTGCCCGGAATCAGCTGACGGTACTGGAACCAGGATGGGGACCTATTCAAGCTTGTCTTCCTAGAGCCCCAACTGGCGGTGTTAGAGCCCAGGGTCAGCAGGAGGAGGAGCAGGAGGAGGAGCAGGGGGAGGGGAGTGTAGGCCGAAGCCTGCACTGGTGGCAGCTTTGGGTCTGTTGTGTCTGTGTGGCGGTCGCAGGACACGTTGCCGGCTACACAGCAGGGGAACAGCTGGCGGTGCTGGACCCCACTGACACATTGGCGAGGTGTTTGGCTCTGTGCAGCCAGCACTTCCGGACAGCAACTAGCGGTGTTGGAGCCCGGGCTCTGCAGGTGGAGCAGAGTGTAGGCCGAAGCCTAATTGAACCGATTTCAAAAGTAACCTTTAACCCCCCCTCAGGGGTTACAAACTAGAAGAGCCACAGCTTATGCAGCAGTAGTGCTGCACAAGTCAAAGGTTGCTCTTTTAATTTTTCTCCTTGCACACGCTGAATGAAACACGTATAACATTTAGCCCTTTATACAGTCAAACTGTGTTGGAGGCGAGAGTTCCCTTCGTAATGAGACGCAGCACAGATGTCAAGAATCCCACCTTGGTGCTGGGCGCAGCCTCCTGAGCGTCGTTATTTGCTGTACAGGAGTCTGCGCTGTCGTGTTATCCCTTGGCCTTGCGCTGTTAGCGCTGCCCATCTTCTGACATCATTTAATGTCGGCCGTTGCGCTTTGCGATGACCATGAATCCCAGCCCCGCAGTGTCTTAACATTGTTAAAACACTGCGGGGCTGGGATTCATGGCCTGGCGCAGTACATATGTTCGCCTCTCACACTCGGGTCCTTACACCCGCTTCAGACTGTGCGGCGTCAGCTGATCCCTTATCGCATGCCGCGGCCATGAAGCCGCACAGTCTGAAGAAGGCGGAAGGAGATGAGGGACAGGCGAACATAGGCACTGCTCATGCCCATCAATCACACCCTCACAGTCCAAATAAATAAGACACCGAGGGGCGTTGTGTGGGTCAGGGCGGCCGCAGAGGCGCAGCCAGCCAAACAATGATGCCAGAAGACGGGCTGCGCTACCAAGGGGGTTGCAGCGTGTCATTACAAAGGAAAGTCACACCTCCGGGACGGTTAAATGGTCACAGAGGACACATTTTAGACGTGTTCGGTTCCCCATGGGCAAGGAGAATGAGTTTCCGAGCCACCTTGCACACATGCAGCATTACTGCTGTACAATGTGGCTGTAAAACATAGAAACACCTGGGGGAGGGGGGACAGGTTCCCTTCAATTTCAGTTCTTGTGTCTGCGTGGCGGTCGCAGGACACGTTGCCGGCTACACAGCAGGGGAACAGCTGGCGGTGCTGGACCCCACTGACACATTGGCTGGTGTTTTTCTCTGTGCAGCTAGCACATCTGGGCCCCAACTGGCGGTGTTAGAGCCCAGGGTCAGCAGGAGGAGGAGCAGGAGGAGGAGCAGGGGGAGGGGAGTGTAGGCCGAAGCCTGCACTGGTGGCAGCTTTGGGTCTGTTGTGTCTGGGTGGCGGTCGCAGGACACGTTGCCGGCTACACAGCAGGGGAACAGCTGGCGGTGCTGGACCCCACTGACACATTGGCGAGGTGTTTGGCTCTGTGCAGCCAGCACTTCCGGACAGCAACTAGCGGTGTTGGAGCCCGGGCTCTGCAGGTGGAGCAGAGTGTAGGCCGAAGCCTAATTGAACCGATTTCAAAAGTAACCTTTAACCCCCCCTCAGGGGTTACAAACTAGAAGAGCCACAGCTTATGCAGCAGTAGTGCTGCACAAGTCAAAAGTTGCTCTTTTAATTTTTCTCCTTGCACACGCTGAATGAAACACGTATAACATTTAGCCCTTTATACAGTCAAACTGTGTTGGAGGCGAGAGTTCCCTTCGTAATGAGACGCAGCACAGATGTCAAGAATCCCACCTTGGTGCTGGGCGCAGCCTCCTGAGCGTCGTTATTTGCTGTACAGGAGTCTGCGCTGTCGTGTTATCCCTTGGCCTTGCGCTGTTAGCGCTGCCCATCTTCTGACATCATTTAATGTCGGCCGTTGCGCTTTGCGATGACCATGAATCCCAGCCCCACAGTGTCTTAACATTGTTAAAACACTGCGGGGCTGGGATTCATGGCCTGGCGCAGTACATATGTTCGCCTCTCACACTCGGGTCCTTACACCCGCTTCAGACTGTGCGGCGTCAGCTGATCCCTTATCGCATGCCGCGGCCATGAAGCCGCACAGTCTGAAGAAGGCGGAAGGAGATGAGGGACAGGCGAACATAGGCACTGCTCATGCCCATCAATCACACCCTCGCAGTCCAAATAAATAAGACACCGAGGGGCGTTGTGTGGGTCAGGGCGGCCGCAGAGGCGCAGCCAGCCAAACAATGATGCCAGAAGACGGGCTGCGCTACCAAGGGGGTTGCAGCGTGTCATTACAAAGGAAAGTCACACCTCCGGGACGGTTAAATGGTCACAGAGGACACATTTTAGACGTGTTCGGTTCCCCATGGGCAAGGAGAATGAGTTTCCGAGCCACCTTGCACACATGCAGCATTACTGCTGTACAAGGTGGCTGTAAAACATAGAAACACCTGGGGGAGGGGCGACAGGATCCCTTCAATTTCAGTTCTTGTGTCTGCGTGGCTGTTGCAGGACACGATGCCGAACCCCACTGACACATTGGCTGGTGTTCTTCTCTGTGCAGCTAGTAGTACCGGGCACCAACTGGCGGTGTTAGAGCCCAGGGTCAGCAGGAGGAGGAGAGGGAGCAGAGTGTAGGCCGAAGCCTGCACTGGCGGCAGCTTTGTGTCTGCGTGGCTGTTGCAGGACACGTTGCCGGCTACACAGCAGGGGAACAGCTGGCGGTGCTGAACCCCACTGACACATTGGCGGGTGTTTTTCTCTGTGCAGCCAGCACTTCCGGACAGCAACTAGCGGTGTTTGAGCCCGGGCTCTGCAGGTGGAGCAGAGTGTAGGCCGCAGCCTGCACTGGAGCAAGTTGAAAGGGAACCTTTAACCCCCCCCCCCAGGCGTTTGTAGCTGAAAGAGCCATCTTGTACAGCACTAATGCTGGAAAAGGTAAACTTAGCTCTTTTAATTATGGCCCTTGCACATGCTGAACCTAACACTTTTGAAATGTGTCCCCTCACACGGTTAAACCGTCCGGTCGGTGGAACTTTCCTTTGTCATGTGACGCAGCACAGCTGTCATTCTTACCCCCTTGGCGCCGTGCGCCTCCTCCTCAGCGTTGTTTGAATCTGTCCCGGAGTCTGCGCTGTTATGTTATCCCTTGGCCAGGCACACTTAGCGCTGCCCGTCTTCTGACATCATTTGGTGTCAGGATGGCTGCGCCTGTGCGGCCGCGCTGGACGAGATCCCGCCTCGCCGTGTCATCTAATGTAATCACTCTGCGGACCTGTGATCCATGGGCATGAACAGTGCATATCCTCGCCTCTCACTCCCCTCCCTACGGCTTCTTCAGACTGTGCGGCGTCACGGCCGTGGCATGCTATTAGGGATCAGCTAACAGCGCACAGTCTGAAGAAGGCGTAGGGAGATGAGTGAGAGGCGGAGGTTAAGATATGCGCTGCTAATGTCCATGGATCACAGGTCCGCAGTGGGATTAAATCAGAAGACACTACGAGGCGGGATCTCGTCCAGCGCGGCCACACAGGTGCAGCCATCCTGACACTAAATGATGTCAGAAGACGGGCAGCGCTAAGTGTGCCTGGCCAAGGGATAACATAACAGCGCAGACTCCGGGACAGATTCAAACAACGCTGAGGAGGAGGCGCACGGCGCCAAGGGGGTAAGAATGACGGCTGTGCTGCGTCACATGACAAAGGAAAGTTCCACCGACCGGACGGTTTAACCGTGTGAGGGGACACATTTCATAAGTGTTAGGTTCAGCATGTGCAAGGAGCACCACGAAAAGAGGCACTTTTTCCCTTTGCATCATTACTGCTGCACAAGGTGTCTCCTTCAGTAACAAACGCCTGGGGGGGGGGACAGGTTCCCTTAAATTTAACTTGTTGTGCCTGCGTGGCGGTCGCAGGACACGTTGCCGTATACACAGCAGGGGAGCAGCTGACGTTACTGAACCCCAATAACAGAGGAGGGACTGTTGGGACTGTGCGTACAGCACTACCAGGCAACAACTAGCGGTGTTGGAGCCCAGGGACAGGGGGAGGAGGAGGTGGAGGAGATAGGAGGGATTGCCACACACACAGCTGGGGAACAGCTGATGTTACTGAACCCCAATAACAGAGGAGGGACTGTTGGGACTGTGCGTACAGCACTACCAGGCAACAACTAGCGGTGTTGGAGCCCAGGGACAGGGGGAGGAGGAGGAGGTGGAGGAGATAGGAGGGATTGCCGCACACACAGCAGGGGAACAGCTGACGTTACTGAACCCCAATAACAGAGGAGGGACTGTTGACTGTGCGTACAGCACTACCAGGCAACAACTAGCGGTGTTGGAGCCCAGGGACAGGAGGAGGAGGAGGAGGTGGAGGAGATAGGAGGGATTGCCACACACACAGCAGGGGAACAGCTGACGTTACTGAACCCCAATAACAGAGGAGGGACTGTTGACTGTGCGTACAGCACTACCAGGCAACAACTAGCGGTGTTGGAGCCCAGGGACAGGAGGAGGAGGAGGAGGTGGAGGAGATAGGAGGGATTGCCACACACACAGCAGGGGAGCAGCTGACGTTACTGAACCCCAATAACAGAGGAGCGACTGTTGGGACTGTGCGTACAGCACTACCAGGCAACAACTAGCGGTGTTGGAGCCCAGGGACAGGGGGAGGAGGAGGAGGTGGAGGAGATAGGAGGGATTGCCACACACACAGCAGGGGAACAGCTGACGTTACTGAACCCCAATAACAGAGGAGGGACTGTTGACTGTGCGTACAGCACTACCAGGCAACAACTAGCGGTGTTGGAGCCCAGGGACAGGGGGAGGAGGAGGTGGAGGAGATAGGAGGGATTGCCACACACACAGCTGGGGAACAGCTGACGTTACTGAACCCCAATAACAGAGGAGGGACTGTTGGGACTGTGCGTACAGCACTACCAGGCAACAACTAGCGGTGTTGGAGCCCAGGGACAGGGGGAGGAGGAGGAGGTGGAGGAGATAGGAGGGATTGCCACACACACAGCAGGGGAGCAGCTGACGTTACTGAACCCCAATAACAGAGGAGGGACTGTTGGGACTGTGCGTACAGCACTACCAGGCAACAACTAGCGGTGTTGGAGCCCAGGGACAGGGGGAGGAGGAGGAGGTGAAGGAGATAGGAGGGATTGCCACACACACAGCAGGGGAACAGCTGACGTTACTGAACCCCAATAACAGAGGAGGGACTGTTGACTGTGCGTACAGCACTACCAGGCAACAACTAGCGGTGTTGGAGCCCAGGGACAGGAGGAGGAGGAGGAGGTGGAGGAGATAGGAGGGATTGCCACACACACAGCAGGGGAACAGCTGACATTACTGAACCCCAATAACAGAGGAGGGACTGTTGACTGTGCGTACAGCACTACCAGGCAACAACTAGCGGTGTTGGAGCCCAGGGACAGGGGGAGGAGGAGGAGGTGGAGGAGATAGGAGGGATTGCCACACACACAGCAGGGGAACAGCTGACGTTACTGAACCCCAATAACAGAGGAGGGACTGTTGACTGTGCGTACAGCACTTCTGGACAGCAACTAGCGGTGTTGGAGCCCAGGGACAGGAGGAGGAGGAGGAGGTGGAGGAGATAGGAGGGATTGCCACACACACAGCAGGGGAACAGCTGACGTTACTGAACCCCAATAACAGAGGAGGGACTGTTGACTGTGCGTACAGCACTTCTGGACAGCAACTAGCGGTGTTGGAGCCCAGGGACAGGAGGAGGAGGAGGTGGAGGAGATAGGAGGGATTGCCACACACACAGCAGGGGAGCAGCTGACGTTACTGAACCCCACTAACACATTGGCGAGGTGTTTGGCTCTGTGCGTACAGCACTTCTTTTCCATTGTTGGTGTTTGTCTGGGCGTGTTCGTGACATCTGGATGTCTTGTTGGCCGTATCCTCGGACATTTAAAGAACCTGGAAGAATTTTGAAAGCAGCCACAGAATATGTTATATACTAATTAGTTACTGATGAGATACTGTATGACAGCAATAAGAGAGTGATGTTACATATGAGAGGAAGCGCCTCTTGTCATATATGATAATATTCCATGCTGTAGTATTAGATATATATTATGTATATGTTTTTGATATTTATTTGTGTATTGTACTTAGTTTTGTTTATTCTTTGATTATTATTATTATTCTTCTGTCTGGAGGATCTTTTGTGTAAGGGGCACAGGCTTTGAGAGATAGCAGGATAATGTCAGGGTGAATATATTGGGGCTATAGATATATCCTATATTTTATAAGGGGGGTGTAAGTAGTGCCCGAGCTTAGTACTGGGTAGCTTATCATTTAGTTGATCAATTGGTGTTCATTCTTTGATCCGTCACAGTTTGTATTACAGTTGCACTTTCTGCACTTTATTTTACTCACTCTAGCATCGGGATTTTTCTTCCCATTCTCTGTTATATGCATGAGGTGGGTTTAGATATTACTGCTACCGTTGGTGACAGTGTTACCACCTCTTATCTATTTATAGTACCAATGGCCGAGGATTCGGTAGGATGTCCATTAGGTAACACTATACACATAGTGTCACTGCACTATTTGCACTTTTTCTCTTATATGGGGCACTATGTATTTTGTTGCACATTCTACTGTGTGTTATGTGGGGGTTTTATATTTTTATGAGGATAAGAGCGGTTGCCCCATTGTTTTGATACCTTACATACAGCACTATCGCTGCTGCCCATAGTTGCTCCCTTGAGGAAAATGGCCGTGAACGTACGCGCGCATGCGCACCACAGCGGCACCCGCACATCGCCCTCTTCGGCATCCAATAGCGGTGGAGCAGGAAGTGACGTCTTGAGGGTTTTCCCCTCTGCCTGCTCACATCGCCGCAGATGCCCAGGATGGGATGTGTGACGCTCCGTAGACGGCGGTGCGCATGCGCCAATTAAGTGCGCGCTGGCCTTTTTCAGCTGACAATACACCCATAAAAACAGCCCAGTGTGACACACAAACATGTCCCCCCGAGGAAGCTCACGCGAAACGCGCGTCGGGGCCACCGGGCACACACTGGCACCACAGGATATTTGGGTAAGAATGACAGAATGAGTGGGATATCTCTATGATGTTGTTTGACTTATGACTCAAGATGCAATTCACTTTGGGGCATATTTGCCACTCATATAGAGCACTATGCACTTTATAGTTACCATTGCTAGCTACTGAGTGAACAATTTGTTCCTATGTGATCTCTGCACGTGTCATTTCTAAGTCCCAAGTGCTACTTTTTCAGTGTGGTTGTTCCCGCCATACATGTGTTTAAACGTGTACCTTGTCGTTTTATATTGTTGGTCATTGTTTGTCTATATGGTTTTTCAATAAAATTGTTACTGTTTTTTACAAATTGATGGGTCTTTATACTCCGTAGTTTTTTGTAGGATATATTATTAGTGGTGTTTTGCCTAGATACATTATTTGTCCCTTACAGGGTGTTCCCTTCCTGATATTTGATATGCATCAGTGGTATGTGTATTTAGCAACTAGCGTTGTTGGAGCCCAGGGACAGGAGGAGAAGCAGAGGAACACAATGTAGGCCGAAGCCTGATTGGAGAAAGTCGAAAGGGAACCTTTAACTCCCCCCCCAAGGCGTTTGTAGCTGAAAGAGCCAGCTTGTGCAGCACAAAAGATGCAAAAGGAAAAGGTGGCTCTTTTCATTATGCTCCTTGCAAACACAGAACTAAACACTTATAAAATGTGTCCCCTGAAACCGTGAGACCGTCCCGGAGGTGGGACTTTCCTTCGTAATAAGACGCAGCACAGCTGTCATTCCTACCCCCTCGGCGCCGTGCCCCGGCTCCTCAGCGTTGTTTGATTCCGTCCCGGAGCCTGCGCTGTTATGTTATCCCTTGGCCAGGCACACTTAGCGCTGCCCATCTTCTGACATCATTTGGTGTCAGGCTGGCTGCGCCTGTGCGGCCGCGCTGGGCGAGAGCCCGCCTCGCAGTGTCGTCTAATGTAATCCCACCGCGGGCCTGGGATCCGTGGCCATGCGCAGTGCATATCCTCGCCTCTCACTCCCCTCCCTACGGCTTCTTCAGACTGTGCGGCGTCACGGCCGTGGCATGCTATTAGGGATCAGCTGACGGCGCACAGTCTGAAGAAGGAGTAGGGAGATGAGTGAGAGGCGGAGGTTCAGATATGCACTGCGCATGTCCATGGATCTCAGGCCCCCAGTGGGATTAAATCAGAAGACAGTGCGAGACGGGCTCTCGGCCAGCGCGGCCGCACAGGCGCAGCCATCCTGACACCAAATGATGTCAGAAGATGGGCAGCGCTAAGTGTGCCTGGCCAAGGGATAACATAACAGCGCAGGCTCCGTGACGTAATCAAACAACGCTGAGGAGCCGGGGCACGGCGCCGAGGGGGTAGGAATGACAGCTGTGCTGCGTCATATTACGAAGGAAAGTCCCACCTCCGGGACGGTTTTACGGTATCAGTGGACACATTTTATAAGTGTTAAGTTCTGCGTGTGCAAGGAGCATAATGAAAATAGCTACCTTTTCCTTGTGCAGCATTACTGCTGCACAAGGTGGCTCTTTCAGTAACAAACGCCTTGGGGGGGGGTACAGGTTCCCTTACATTTCAGTTGTTGTGTCAGCGTGGCGGTCGCAGGACACATTGCCAGCTACACAGCTGGGGATCAGCTGACGTTACTGAAACCCAATAACACTGGGTCGTATGTTTTGACTGTGCAGACAGCACTTCTGAGCCTCAACTGGCGGTGTTGGAGCCCAGGAATTTAAGTTCAGGTGGTAGAAAGATGAACACAACAGGAGACCTGGATAACGTAGACAGTCACCTAATTATTTAATCAGGAAGAGGAGTGGCAAATTCCTTCGAGATCCAGGCCTTGTTCATTTTCAGGAAAGTAAGCCGGTCAACGTTATCGGAGGATAGTCGCATGCGACGGTCAGTTAGTACACCACCTGCAGCACTAAAGACGCGTTCCGATAATACACTAGCCGCAGGGCAAGCCAGCACCTCCAATGCATACTGGCTTAGCTCTGGCCATGTATCCAGCTTTGAGACCCAAAACTTGAAAGGGGAAGAGCCGTCTGGGAGTACAGCAGGAGGGCAAGACATGTAGTCTATCACCATCTGACGGAACCGTTGCCTCCTGCTGACTGGAGCCGTCTGCGATGGTGTAGACTTTTGTGGCGGGCACAGAAAACTGTGCCACAGTTGGGCCATACTGGTCTTGCCTTGGGCAGAGGCACTGCTTCTGCTTCCTCTTTGTGCAGAGCCTCCACCACTGCCTGGACGCACTGAGCTGCTTTGTAATGCACTAGCAGCACTTCTCTCACTTGGAATGGAGAAGATGATGGAATTCACCAGTGTGTCTTGGTACTCCCGCATTTTTCGCTCCCGGTTCAACGGTGTGATGAGGCTTTCTACGTTGTCCCGGTAGCGAGGATCGAGGAGGGTGAACACCCAATAATCAGACATGTTGAGAATGTGGGCGATGCGGCGGTCGTTTCTCAGGCACTGCAGCATGTAATCCACCATGTGCTGCAGACTGCCAACTGCCCAAGAAACGCTGTCCCCTGCTGGAGGCGTGATCTCTGCCCGCTCGTCATCACCCCACCCTCGCTGTACACACTGAGTACTGGACAATTGTGTAACTCCCTCCTCTGGACGGATGTCTTCCTCCTCCATTGACTCCTCCTCATCCTCCTCACAAACTGTCCCCTGCCTACGCGTTTGTGAGGAACCACGTGGCGCTGACTGTCCAGAAGATGATGGAAGTGGTGAATCCTCATCCTCCACCTCTTCCACAACATCATCCCTTAGCGCTTGCAGTGATTTTTCAAGCAGGCAGATAAGGGGGACAGTCATGCTGACTAGTGCATCATCTGCACTCGCCATCCGCGTGGAATAATCAAAGGGACGCAAAACCTGGCAGAAGTCATTCATAGTGGCCCACTCTGTGGTTGTGAAGTCTGTACGGCGCGGAGTGCGACTTCTTTGCGCCTGATACAGCTGGTACTCCATTACAGCTTGCTGCTGCTCACACAACCGCTCCAACATATGTAACGTGGAATTCCACCTGGTAGGTAGGTCACATATGATGCGATGTTCCGGCAGGTGGTGTCGGCGCTGCAGAGCCGCAATGCGCGCTTTTGCCGTGCTGGAACGCCGTAAGTGAGCACACTCTAGGCGGACCTTGTGCAGCAGCGCATCAAGATCCGGATAGTCCCTCAAAAAACTCTGCACGACCAAATTGAGCACATGTGCCAGACATGGGATGTGAGTGAGGTTGCCGAGGCCCAGAGCTGCCACCAGATTTCGGCCATTATCACACACTACCATGCCTGGTTGGAGATTCGCTGGCACAAACCACACATCGCTCTCCTGCTTGATGGCATTCCAGAGCTCCTGCGCTGTGTGGCTTCGATTCCCCAAAGAAATTAATTTCAAGACGGCCTGTTGACGTTTGGCCACGGCTGTGCTCATGTCGGTCGTAACAGGTAAACGTTCATCACGGGTCCATGTGGAGGTGGACTGTGACGGCTCCTGCAGCGATGATTCTGAGGAACTGGTGTAAGAGGAGGAGTCAATGCATACAGAATGGATTCCTGCAATCCTTGGAGTGGGCAGGACACGTCCTGCGCCACTCGCACGATCTGTACCCGGCTCAACGACATTAACCCAATGGGCAGTGAGGGAAAGGCATCGCCCCTGTCCATGTTGACTGGTCCACTCATCGGTGGTGAGGTGGACCTTGCTACTGACGGCATTCAGTAGCGCGTGTTTTATGTGTCCCTCCACATGCTTGTGCAGGGCAGGGACGGCTTGCCTGCTGAAGTAAAAGTGGCTGGGCACATTGTACTGTGGGACTGCCAATGACATCAAGTCACGGAAGCTGTCAGTCTCCACCAGCCTGAATGACAGCATTTCCAGTGACAGAAGTTTGGCAATGCCTGCAGTCAGAGCCTGTGCTCGTGGGTGGTTTGACGAGAAAGGCCGCCTTTTCTCCCATGCCTGTACTACCGATGGCTGTAGACTGGGCTGGGAGTGTGTGGATGACTGGGAAAGTGGTGCTGCGGGTGGAATTACAGCGGGTCTCTGGACAACAGGGCCAGAGGTTCTTCCACGGCGATCCTGGGAGGAAGCCGAACCAGCTGCGTGTGAGCTGGAGGAAGAGGCAACATGAGCTGAAGAGGTGGTAGCTGCCGCTGTTGGTTGGCCTAGCTCTTCAATGTGTTTTTGTAACTCCGCCGCATGCCTGTTGCGCACATGTTTCCACATGTTGGAGGTATTGAGGTTGCTGACATTTCGACCTCTTTTTACTTTGTGATGACACACCTTGCAATTGACATAGCAAATGTCATCTGCAACTGTGTCAAAAAAGGACCAGGCACTGCAAGTCTTGGGAGCGCCCTTTTTGGCTTTTGGAAGAGACATGCTCCTAACGGGTGCCAAAGCGGAGGCTGCAGGATCCGCAGTCTTCCCCCTCCCTCTCCCTCTTTGGGCTGTACGGGGAATCTCTTCCTCAGAGCTGCTCCCACCACCTTCCTGTCCCTCACGCCAAGATGGGTCAAGGACCTCATCATCTACACTACCCTCTGCCCCCAACTGCTCCTCCTGGGTAGTCTCAGCAGCAGAGCACGCACCAGTAAGTGGCACCTGAGTGTCATCATCAGCGGATGCGGCCTGCGATGTGGTGACCGGAGGCACTGGCCCACCCGCCTCTTCAGACTCAGAGAGAAAAAGCTGTTGGGCATCACTGCACCCTGCCTCTTCTTCCATTTCTCCAATGCTGCTTGGCTGGCCCCCTGTTTCCAAGCCAAGAGATTCAGAGAACAGAAGTAGAGACGGCTCCTGTCCTGGGCTCTCTGTCTGCCTGGGCAATTTGGCAGGTGGTGAAGAGACAGATGGCTGCTCTCCAGTGCTCTGTGTCTGAGAGGATGTGGCACTAATTGAAGTTGATGCATTAGCTGCCATCCATCCGACAACGGCTTCAATTTGTTCTTCACGCAGCAGCGGTGTACGGCGCTCTGCGACAAAGCTGCGCATGAATGACTGTTCCCTGGTGAAAGTGGGTGCTGATGAGTCACCGGTGCCCGCAGCAGGCACAGAATCCCCACGTCCCCTCCCTGCTCCGCGCCCACGCCCACGTGCCTTACTCACTGCCTTCTTCATCTTGGTTGACTGATAAAGATAAGCAGAAAAGTACTAACGGCTTTGTGTGCTTATTCCTGAACAACTCCTAACAGGTATAAGAAACACTAATTTTCTAAAGTGTGGACTAGACTTTAATATGAGCTAATGTGGCCTACACAAATGTAAAGTGGTGTCACTGGTGTGTTTGGTGAACTTTATTATTTATTTTTTTTTGGGGGGGCTGAACTGACAACAGAGAGAGCTGCAGTCACACGGAGACCGTGCAGACAGCCGTAAACGGTGCTGCAAGGCCAGAAATCCCTCCTCTACGTTATCCTATGTAGTGTTTTTCCACAAATTAGCTGGAGACGGGTGGAAAGACACTAATAGGATTTTTTTGAAAAAATGTGCAGCAGCCTGCACTAATTAAAAGAAAAGGAAAATTGATTTTACGGTATGACGCAGTGAAGAACCCTGAGCTGGAGACAACCAGGCTATGGCTGCTCACAGACTACAGGGCGAGCTGCAGTCACACGGAGACCGTGCAGACAGCCGTAAACGGCGCTGCAAGGCCCAAAAACCCTCCTCTACGTTATCCTATGTAGTGTTTTTCCACAAATTAGCTGGAGACGGGTGGAAAGACACTAATAGGATTTTTTTGAAAAAATGTGCAGCAGCCTGCACTAATTAAAAGAAAAGGAAAATTGATTTTACGGTATGACGCAGTGAAGAACCCTGAGCTGGAGACAACCAGGCTATGGCTGCTCACAGACTACAGGGCGAGCTGCAGTCACACGGAGACCGTGCAGACAGCCGTAAACGGCGCTGCAAGGCCCAAAAACCCTCCTCTACGTTATCCTATGTAGTGTTTTTCCACAAATTAGCTGGAGATGGGTGGAAAGACACTAATAGGATTTTTTTGAAAAAAGTAGCAGCAGACTACACTACTTGGAAAAAAAAAAAAAAACAAACAATATGAGGCAATGAACCACCCTCCCTGAACTGAATACAACCAGCTATGGATGGCCTATGTGGCTGCACTCAGACTAGAGAGTGGGCTGCACTCACACACACACACACACACACACACAGACCTTGCAGATCGCTGTGAAAACAGCGCTACAAGGCAAAAGCAAGGTGATTAGTAGGTGAACACAGCGGTTGCTAAATTAGCCTTTGAAAAGCACAAAAAAGCAAATCGCTATCTCTAAAGCCCCCGTCTCACATAGCGAGATCGCTAGCGAGATCGCTGCTGAGTCACAAGTTTTGTGACGCAACAGCGACCTCAGTAGCGATCTCGCTATGTGTGACACGTACCAGCGATCAGGCCCCAGCTGTGAGATCGCTGGTCGTGTCGGAATGGCCTGGACCTTTTTTTGGTCGTTGAGGTCCCGCTGACATCGCTGAATCGGTGTGTGTGACACCGATCCAGCGATGTCTTCACTGGTAACCAGGGTAAACATCGGGTTACTAAGCGCAGGGCCGCGCTTAGTAACCCGATGTTTACCCTGGTTACCAGCGTAAATGTAAAAAAAAAAAAAACAGTACATACTCACCATCTGATGTCCGTCAGGTCCCTTGCCGTCTGCTTCCTGCTCTGACTGAGATCCGGCCGTAAAGTGAGAGCAGAGCACAGCGGTGACGTCACCGCTGCGCTCTGCTCTCACTGTACGGCGGCACTCAGTCAGAGCAGGAAGCAGACGGCAAGGGACCTGACGGACATCAGATGGTGAGTATGTACTGTTTGGTTTTTTTTGGTAACCAGGGTAAACATCGGGTTACTAAGCGCGGCCCTGCGCTTAGTAACCCGATGTTTACCCTGGCTACCCGGGTGCTGCAGGGGGACTTCGGCATCGTTGAAGACAGTTTCAACGATGCCGAAGTCGTTCCCCTGATCGTTGGTCGCTGGAGAGAGCTGTCTGTGTGACAGCTCCCCAGCGACCACACAACGACTTACCAACGATCACGGCCAGCTCGTATCGCTGGTCGTGATCGTTGGTAAATCGCTATGTGAGACGGGGCCTTAAACTGGCCCTCAGTCAGCAAACAGCGTCCTGTCACTAACTGAATTCACAGCAGAGTGAGCGCAAAATGGCGCCAGCGACTTTTAAACTGCATCATGACATCATTTCAGCAGCCAATCACAGCCATGCCAGTAGTTTCATGCCCTCCATGCTGAACAGGATGTGCCCACACTTGGAATCATTGTCATTGGCTGAATTTGTGCAGTTTGAATCTGGGAACTTCCGATTCCGGTATCCGATACGCGGCAAGTATCGGAATCCCGGTATCGGAATTCCGATACCGCAAGTATCGGCCGATACCCGATACTTGCGGTATCGGAATGCTCAACACTATTGGGGACTTTTCCCATATTTTGCTTGCTTTTTTTAAATGTAGGAAGAGTCTTTTCTCTGTCATGATATTAATATAGTGAGCACCAGAGACAGTATGATATCTCTATCCTGCAGCTCTCTCTCCCCTCTCACAGCACACAGTCTCAGAAAAAAAGAAAGAAACAGCAGCTTCATCCCTCCTGTTCAGTATGCTGCTCAGACAATGGCCCTGATTCATCATTGCTATTTCTTCACTTTTATGTAGGGCTTTGTCCCCTTTAAGTGGCTGAAAGGGTTTATCCAGGACTTTTTATTTTTTACTTTGAGCCTAAAAACTAATAGGCAGGTAATTGCTTACTACCTGTTTGTCCTACAAGCATTCATTGACCGCTCCTGCCGGCGATTCAGCTGCTCCACATCAGCAGATCAGCTCTTCCTCTTCCGGGCTGCTCTGCCGACGTCATGCTGATTGGCAGCCTGCTGCCCGCAGTTAATCAGCATGACATTTGCAGTCTCGTCCCGTCAACAGAGCAAAGCAGAAGATAAGGTGCTGATCTCTCAAAGTTAAGTCAGCAGAAGCCATTGAGTCTTCGTCAGGAAGGGTCTTACAGTATCATGAGAGACATGTGGATAGTCTGGTGCCCATACACTAGGTTGATACTTTATACAGCCCAGTAGTGGGAAAAGAGTCTAATGATGGGACAATAGTCCAGTGCCTGTCAAACAGTAACAGCACACTCGCGTTGAATATATTATAAGTAAAAAGAGTATTCACCCATTGCATTTGTCAGTCCTGCCTAACTGCTGCCACGTTCCCCAATGCATGTTTCGCATCGATATCGCTTCCTCAGGTGCCCCCTGACAATGTAAAATTTGAAACGAATATTCTCAGTTGTACATATTCAGTTAACTATGTCCTAACCTATTCTTCGGCCTGCTTTTTACCTAGGAGTCAAATCACATCTGTACCCGTAATGATGTATTATTTATGTATTTTTGACTGTAACCTTGTGTATTAATAAATAAACTTTGATATTTTTAATATATTCTGACTCTAGTTCTCCTTGTTAAATATATTAAGATGAATCGCTAAAAATATGGTTACATTAGTACATTAGTATCTTTGTACGATTCCTTTAAAGTATTTGTGCCATATTCTATATATTTTTTGTGCCACTTTTTATGTCGTCTTTTTTAACTTTTTTTTTCATTCTTACTCATCAACTTTACTCATCCAGATGTTTTAGGCAAATTCAATGAAATGCGACTTTTGCCAAATGTCGCAATTTCTTTTGCGCATCTCACTCCAGACCCTGCTTGGAATAAGGTTTCTGGAGAAGTTTTCAATTTGGCGTATTTTTTTATGACTTTCTAAAGCATTTGCGTCTTTTGTTGCTGAAAAGTTGCAAAGCAAAATGGTTATATAGCAAAAGTAAAGAGCATTTTTGAATTAGTGAACCTCGTGCACCAATTTGAAGAATTTGCAGTGAAAGAACTTCAGCGAATAACACAAGAAAAGAAAAGGGACTTCAATAAATCAAAACATGATGAATTTAGGGACTATGGGACCGATTTATCATTTGCAAGTTACTGAAGTTACTTGTCATGATTCCGCCACTAACTGTGTCCTAGGGATGCAGAGAGTGACAAGCTGAGCCGCCCTATGAATTTCATGGCCGTGCTGGGCTGTCCGTTTTGTGAAAGGGATAGCCCGGCCACCCAATCAAGGGCTGGAATGTGGTGGGCTATCCTCATGGTCCAGCAGCCAGATCAATCTGGTCCTGCCGAGTTTCCTCCAGGTGTCAACCATTCTGGATGATTGCCTGGCTATTTAGTTAGCCGACAATGGTCAGACCATTACCAGTTGTAGCTTTGCTCGATGGTGTGTTTTCTTAGTTCTCTGCATTCTGTTGTTCTGATCTTTGTTTCCTGACCTTGGACTTTGCCGTTTGACCATTTGTTTGTATTATCCCTTAGTCTTTGATTTCCTCTCATCTTTGTTGCTTGACCTTGGACTTTGCCATTTGACTTTTCTTTTGTATTGCCCCTTTGCCGTACCCTGATCTTTGCTGCCTGACCTCAGATGTCACCATTTGACTGTTCTTTTGTATTGCCCCTTTGCCTTTGACATACTCTGATCTTTGCTGCTGGACCTTGGACGTCGCCATTTGACTGTTCTTTGTATTGCCCCTTTGCCTTTGACATACTCTGATCTTTGCTGCTGGACCTTGGACGTCGCCATTTGACTGTTCTTTGTATTGACCCTTTGTCTATGACGTACTCTGATCTTTGTTGCCTGACCTCGGTCTTTGTCATTTGACTGTTCGTTTGTCTTACCCTTAACCCTTGATGTACACTCCTAGTATTTGACCCAGGACTCCTTTACTCCCCTTTCTCACAGCTTTTCCTTGAGAAGTAATTAGTCAGTGTCACATCACTTTTCTTTTGTTGTCTTGTATTATGTAGAGTAGTGGCATTTCTGCCAGTGAATTTAGTGAGACAGTGACCCAAGCAAGGTAAGTAAATGTCATTTATTATCCAAATGCTGCATACTTGCAATGGTTCACCTCTGGATCACAGCCGGGAATATGATAAATAAAGTCCTGTGTCGCTGGCACTTGCATCCCCATAAGGTTCTCCTGTGCTACCGTTTACGTCCACGCTGTTGGCTCTGGCCTGTGTTAGCTTTACATAGCCAGTCATACAACCACAGCACCTTGAGCTCTGCTGCATGTGAAACCAAATACAAAAAAATGACCCCATACAAACCTTTACTGCAGGTCTAAATGAAAACTCTGGCCATGGGCCACTTGTGTCTCCAGCTTTTTAATCTTCTAACAATCTATTTCAAGGGACTTTGTCACCAGTTTTTTACTATTTAATCTGATAGGAGCATGATGTAGAGACAGAGACCCTGAATACAGGAATGTGATACTTGCTCAGCAACTTGCTATAGTTTCAATACAATCAGTGTTTTATCAGCAGGAGTTTATCACTGCAGGACTAGGTGTCACGTGCCTGTTAGTCCAGATTTTCTGTGTAACTCCGCCTCCACCCCTGACTGGCAGATTGCTAAGGGGTTAAAATTGTAGTAGTGACTTGATGTATTCAGAAACAACTAATAAGAAAACTATATTCACCTACGGGCACTTGCCAGGATCCAGCGCTGGCTGCTCGTTGCCTGAATTTACATGGGAAGTAAGTCGTCGTCGCTGTGTTTTCATGATCAGAAAAGCTGAACTTTGTGTTGTTTGTCCCTGAGCGAGCAGATCACTGCAGAAATACGGACTGTGCCATACATTATATTTTATTGTTTTTTCGTTAGGTCAGAAAGGCCATGTTTGTTTTCCTAACATTCCAATGGTTTATGTAGTACTTTTAATAAACCAGGGTGAAGATTTAAAGAGACAGCGTTCCGGTGTCTACCTTTATGTGCAGCCAAGTGAACCAATCTACCACAATACGGTAATTATTTATAATTTAATCTTTATATACCATACGGTAAATAATAAATCCATTTGCAGAACATTTTATATATTCATTGATGGAGAATGCAGAACATTTATGCAGCTAAGCTTTAATTGTTTTACATAATATATATGGTAATATTTTCTGACTCATTCCTTCTACCTGGTATGTCACGTTGTGGCATTTATGATGTGACTCAGCAGCGTTGTGCTGTCAGAGTCCACAGTCGCTCAGACGCGCTGATGTGAGCGAATTCTGTGGGTGAACACCGCCACCTGGTGGCAGAATTGTTAAGTGGATTTGTCACCAGATTTCACATTATAAACTGTGCACATTAATAAATAGAACTGTTAGACCTGATGGGTGATCACATCTGGAGAATTCATGCAGGACGGCTGTATAATCCTGAAAATTATCCAGCCTCATGTTACATTAAGAATTTTAAGAGTCCATCTCTGCTGGTCTCATAAAATGCTCATCTCAAAGGGAATCTTCCAACAAGTCTTGGCCTCCAAATCTGAGAGCAGCATAATGTAGCTACAAAGACACTGATTCCAGTGATGTGTCACTTTCTGGGCTGCTTGCTGTAGTTTTTATAAAAATCACTGTTTTATTAGATGGATATTACTACTAGAGGACTAGTAAACCTGCTGCCAGGTAGTCCTCCAAATTCATAACCTATGTATAACACCGCCCCCACTGATTGGCTGTTATCTGTATAGTGGTGTTATCTGGTCTCTGTATGGTGGTGTCATCTGCTCGCTGTATGGTGGTGTTAGCCAGTGTTTATATGGCGGTGTTATCCGTTCTCTGTATAGTGGTGTTATCCATTCACTATATGGGAACATTGATACAGCTGAGCATGACTGGGCAGAAGCCCCATGGACCAGCGAGACACTTGTAGGAGAGGTGGATCTGTGGATAGGACTCATAAACAGCAGAATTGAGCTGACACAATACCAAGCAGAAAGTGTGCCTAGACTCCTGCCTGGCACTGAGCAGGGGAGTACCAACCTGGCTGTGCGATTGGTAGTCTTTCTAGTGTTTCACTATAATCAGCATTTACAGCCATCAGTCATGATCCTGATCATTTTTCTTCTGGTATCACTATACTAATAAATAATAGTTTTCCGTTGATCTTTTCCTTTGTGAACAGTGACTACAGTTGCTTATAAACCAGGAAACATAATCCTAATTGGAGAGGGGTAAGGTCCTGTTAATGGGAATAACATCAGGAGAGGTGTGAATACGACTCTGGCATCTCTTCTTGCATTTCGCTGTTTCTGAGTTCCCACTGTGTGTTGGAGCTGGAACAAAGCCCTAATAAGATGAGCTTCACGGAAAACCTGGCTATATAACATGGCCATGAGTGTACAATAACACATCACGGCGTCTAATACCATTGTTATGTGACACTTAACACACACAATACAAATCCCAATAGAATAAATTCATCAATTATACCAATTTACGTAGTTTATATATATACACTCACCGGCCACTTTATTAGGTACACCATGCTAGTAACGGGTTGGACCCCCTTTTGCCTTCAGAACTGCCTCAATTCTTCGTGGCATAGATTCAACAAGGTGCTGGAAGCATTCCTCAGAGATTTTGGTCCATATTGACATGATGGCATCACACAGTTGCCGCAGATTTGTCGGCTGCACATCCCAAAGATGCTCCATACAAGGCAGGATGGATCCATGCTTTCATGTTGTTTACGCCAAATTCTGACCCTACCATCCGAATGTCGCAGCAGAAATCAAGACTCATCAGACCAAGCAACGTTTTTCCAATCTTCTACTGTCCAATTTCGATGAGCTTGTACAAATTGTAGCCTCAGTTTCCTGTTCTTAGCTGAAAGGAGTGGTACCCGGTGTGGTCTTCTGCTGCTGTAGCCCATCTGCCTCAAAGTTCGACGCACTGTGCGTTCAGAGATGCTCTTAGGCCTACCTTGGTTGTAACGGGTGGCGATTTGAGTCACTGTTGCCTTTCTATCAGCTCGAACCAGTCTGCCCATTCTCCTCTGACCTCTGGCATCAACAAGGCATTTCCGCCCACAGAACTGCCGCTCACTGGATTTTTTTTCTTTTTCGGACCATTCTCTGTAAACCCTAGAGATGGTTGTGCGTGAAAATCCCAGTAGATCAGCAGTTTCTGAAATACTCAGACCAGCCCTTCTGGTACCAACAACCATGCCACGTTCAAAGGCACTCAAATCACCTTTCTTCCCCATACTGATGCTCGGTTTGAACTGCAGGAGATTGTCTTGACCATGTCTACATGCCTAAATGCACTGAGTTGCCGCCATGTGATTGGCTGATTAGAAATTAAGTGTTAACAAGAAGTTGGACAGGTGTACCTAATAAAGTGGCCGGTGAGTGTATATATGTGTATATATATATATATATATATATATATATATATATATATATATATATATATATATATATATATATATATTTCAGTGGTGAACAAAAAATTGGAAATTTGTAGGAAAAAAAATTGGATTGTGCAAAAAGTTTGAAACCCATTTTTTTTTATCTTTCCAACAATGGACGTGTGTTTTAGCTTCATTTTTTGCATGGTGGGCTTCCGTCTTCATTAATATTTTGATATATAGTATATACATAGGCTGATTATAATCAGTGCAATCTGGGCTACTGCCCGAAGCTCTCGGGAGGAGCCCAAGGCCAGATTGCCTCCATTATAATGTTTTGTGCGACACTATCGGTGGCGCACATCTTCGGGCAGGTAGCTTTCCTTGAGCTCTGCTGCCGGCAATACAGAATGGCAGCGTAGCTCCAGGGAGCTCCCCTCGCCTCTTCTGAGCCTGCGAAATGATATAATCGCACCTGAAAGTACACACTGGCCACAAGATGAAGTGGAGCAGAGAGCAGGGGCACATACTGTATATAGGAGGCTATGTGTGGGCACATACTGTATATAGGAGGCAATGTTGGGGCCAGGGCCGTATTTGCCACTAGGCACGTGAGGGCACGTGCCTAGGGCGGGGACAATGCAGGGGGTGGCACCTGAGCAAGGTTTATTGTTTTTTTGTATAAAAGCTGGGTCACCTCCCGACCGACCCCGCCCCCCCCCTCCCACCCACCCTCCTTGAAGACGATACTCACCCTGCTCCAGCGATGCCTTGTCTCGGCTTCTGCAGCGCTCCTGAATGAGCGGTCACATGGTACCGCTCATTAAGGTCATGAATATGCGCATATTCATGACCTTAATGAGTGGTATCACATGACCGCTCACGCAGGAAGAGGGTGCTGAGCTGGGAGTCGGGACAGAGCCAGAGGGATGTCGGCGCGGCTGCGTGGTGAGGAACAGGTAAGTAGGAGGGATGGGGGACAGGGGAGGGGGGGATGAAGGAGGACGGTAAGCCGCGCCATTCAAGATGGGAGCGGGGGGTGGGGTGGAGAGATGAGCCATGCATACAAACAGGGGAAATATGAGCCATGCATACAGGAGGGGGAAATATGAGCCATGCATACAGGAGGGGGGAATATGAGCCATGCATACAGGAGGGGGGAATATGAGCCATGCATACAGGAGGGAGAAATATGAGCCATGCATACAGGAGGGGGAAATATGAGCCATGCATACAGGAGGGGGAAATATGAGCCATGCATACAGGAGGGGGAAATATGAGCCATGCATACAGGAGGGGGAAATATGAGCCATGCATACAGGAGGGGGAAATATGAGCCATGCATACAGGAGGGGGAAATATGAGCCATGCATACAGGAGGGGGAAATATGAGCCATGCATACAGGGGGGGAATATGAGCCATGCATACAGGGGGGGAATATGAGTCATGCATACAGGGGGGGGGAAATATGAGCCATGCATACAGGGGGTGGGGGAATATGAGCCATGCATACAGGGGGGGGTGAAATATGAGCAGGGCCGGCTCCAGGTTTTTGAGGGCCCCGGGCGAAAGAGTCTCAGTGGGCCCCCTACTTGCACACATATTCATGATGTACAGATACAGCAGAGAAAAATACCACAGCCCACGCAGCGTACAACACAGCCCACGCAGCGTACAACACAGCCCACGCAGCGTACAACACAGCCCACGCAGCGTACAACACAGCCCACGCAGCGTACAACACAGCCCACGCAGCGTACAACACAGCCCACGCAGCGTACAACACAGCCCACGCAGCGTACAACACAGCCCACGCAGCGTACAACACAGCCCACGCAGCGTACAACACAGCCCACGCAGCGTACAACACAGCCCACGCAGCGTACAACACAGCCCACGCAGCGTACAACACAGCCCACGCAGCGTACAACACAGCCCACGCAGCGTACAACACAGCCCACGCAGCGTACAACACAGCCCACGCAGCGTACAACACAGCCCACGCAGCGTACAACACAGCCCACGCAGCGTACAACACAGCCCACGCAGCGTACAGCACAGCCCACGCAGCGTACAGCACAGCTCACGCAGTGTATAACAGCCCACGTAGTATATAGCACAGCCCACGCAGTGTCTAACAGCCCATGTAGTATATAGCATAGCCCACGTAGTATATAGCACAGCCCATGCAGTGTCTAACAGCCCATGTAGTATATAGCATAGCCCACGCAGTGTATAACACAGCCCATGCAGACGCAGTATATAGCACAGCCCACGTAGCATATAACACAGGCAGCCCACGTAGTATATTATACTATGTGGGCTGCCTGTGTTATATACTATGTGGCTGTGCTATATGTTACGTGGCTGCCTGTGTTATACAGGCAGCCCACGTAGTATATAACATAACACAGGCAGCCCAGCTCACCCACCACCACGCCATCGCCGCCTGTCGCCCCCGACCGTTGTGGACACAGGATCTGTGCTGCTCGTCTTCTGCTGCTCGTCTTCTGCTGCTCGTCTTCTGCTGCTCGTCTTCTGCTGCTCGTCTTCTGCTGCTCGTCTTCTGCTGCTCGTCTTCTGCTGCTCATCTTCTGCTGCTCATCTTCTGCTGCTCATCTTCTGCTGCTCATCTTCTGCTGCTCATCTTCTGCTGCTCATCTTCTGCTGCTGGCTGCGCTGGAACTGGACGGTGGACCATCACCCGAGTCCCGGACAGTGTCGCGACGCGATCTGTGTGTCAGCGCCGCTGCTCTTCTTAGGATGCCCAGCTCTTCACTCTCACCCGGAAGTGAAGACCGCCGGCCCGGAAGTGACTCTTCAATCCCCATGGACGGTGATTGGTGAGTATTCCTGCTGCAGTGAGTCCCAGTCAGTGAGTCCCGCCTCCTGCTGCCGGGAATCATATATCCACTCCAGCTCCGCCTCCGAGTCCTGGCTGGAGTCACACACAGTAACAGCACACTAGTGGAGGGAGGGAGTTAGGGTTGGACTCGGTCACTCAGGGATGATGTAGTCCGGCTTCAGGGGCCCCCCAGGAGCGCATGATGCGCTGCGCATCAGTGTCGGCAATGCCGGCAGAATATGTGTCTTACTGGCGTTATGGGCCCCCCAGTCTCGCCAGGGCCCCGGCACTTGCCCGGGTGCGCCGGGCGCTGACGCCGGCCCTGAATATGAGCCATGCATACAGGAGGGGGTGAAATATGAGCCATGCATACAGGAGGGGGTGAAATATGAGCCATGCATACCGGGGGGGAATATGAGCCATGCATACCGGGGTGAAATATGAGCCATGCATACAGGGGGGTGAAATATGAGCCATGCATACAGGGGGGGAATATGAGCCATGCATGCAGGAGAGGGGTCATTATACAGTATTAAGCATCATGTGGGATCATTATACAGTATGGAGAACTGTGTGGCCATTATACAGTATTGAGCATCATGTGTGGCCGTTATACAGTATGGAGCATCATGTGTGGCCGTTATACAGTATGGAGCATCATGTGTGGCCATTATACAGTATTGAGCTTAATGTGGGATCATTATACAGTATGGAGAACTGTGTGTGGCCGTTAAACAGTATGGAGCACTATGTGTGGCCATTATACAGTATGGAGCACTATGTATGGCCATTATACATTATGGAGCATCATGTGTGGCCATTATACACTATGGAGCATCATGTGTGGCCATTATACACTATGGAGCATCATGTGTGGTGGCCGTTATACAGTAATGAGCATCATGTGTGGCAATTATACAGTATTGAGCATCATGTGGTGGCCATTATACAGTATGGAGCATCATGTGTGGCCATTATACAGTATGGAGCACTGTGTGGCCATATTTTTTTTATTTATAATTATTGTATATAAAACAGTGTGATCAGCAGTGCTAAATGGCTGTGGTTGGGACGTGGATATTGATGTGACTAGTTGTGAAATGGGTGTGGTCAGAGGCATGGCCTAAAATTTGCCGCAGCGCACTACGCGCTCCGCAAACTTTATACCTCCTTCCCTTCTTCATAAGTTGGGAGGTATGGTACCACATTTGCCAGATCATGGCAAGGACAACATCTGCAAAGAGTTTGTATGTTCTCTCCGTGTTTGCGTGGGTTTCCTCCGGGTACTCCGGTTTCCTCCCACATTCCAAAGACATACTGATAGGGAATCTAGATTGTGAGCCCCATCGGGGACAGTGATAATGTGTGCAAACTGTAAAGCGCTGTGGAATATGTTAGCGCTATATAAAAATAAAGATTATTATTATTATTATTATTATTATTATTATTAAGTGTCGCAAATCGCATAGGGAATGAATGAGGCCGAACGCAGTCTTGCCGTAAGTGATCCGTTACGAGGCAGATGCAGAAAAACTGCCGGATCTGCTGCAAAAGGTGACTTCCACATCAGCGATTCTTGCCAAAGTCACTGCCAATAGTGTCATACTCACCAAAGGGGAGGCAGCACTAAAAGTGCCTAGGGCAGCAGAAACTCTAAATACAGCCCTGGTTGGGGCACATACTGTGTATAGGGGGCTGTGTGTGGGATAATACTGTATATAGGAGGCTATGTGTGGGCTCATACTGTATATAGGAGGCTAAGTGGGGGTTCATACTGTATATAGCAGGCTATGTGGGGGCTCATACTGTATATAGGAGGCTATGTGTAAGCTCATACTGTATATAGGAGGCTATGTGTGGGCTCATGCTACTTATAGGAGGCTATGTGGAGGTTTATACTGTATATAGGAGGCTATGAGGGAGCTCATACTGTTTGTAGGAGGCTATGTGTGGGCTCATACTGTATATATGGGCTACGTGGAGGCTCATAATGTATATAGTAGGCTATGTGTGGGCACATACTGAATATAGCAGGCTATGTGAGGTCTCATATTGTATATAGGAGGCTATGTGAGGGCTCATACTGTATATAGGAGGCTATGTGTGGGCTCATACTATATATGGGAGGCTTTGTGGAGGCACATACTGTATATAGGAGGCTATGTGGGGGCTCATACTGTATATAGGAGGCTATGTGGGGGCTCATACTGTATATAGGAGGCTTTGTGGGGCTCATACTGTATATAGGAGGCTATGTGTGGGCTCATACTGTGTATAGGAGGTTATGTGTGGGCGCATACTGTATATAGGAGGCTATGTGTGGGCTCATACTGTATATAGAATACAAAACTCCCAAATACATTTTGTGAGCGCACGAGGTCTGGCAGTAAATACGCCAAAAGACCCCGACCTCACCAAATCAGCTCAAAACAAACCATGCCAAAAGGAGAAAAATTCAGAGTAATGATTTATAAAACAAACTTTAATTGCCATAAATAGTACAAAAATATATATCAAAACATTACATTATTTAATGACTAGAGCACAGGATGAATGTCCCAGGAATGCTGGAAAAGCGCCCATCCCCCCACTCCCCCAGATGTAAATACCCTTGTAATGGTATGCATAAGGAAAAGCACCTACACTATCCAACCAAGGTCACCCCAAAACAGTGGGATTCTATAGTAATGCCATTAAGTATGGTGGTGGAAAGAGGGTGTTAGCACTTACCACTACACAGAGGTAGGAGGGGGCGGTTGGGGCGATGGTCCCCAACGCACGTTTCGTGGCCACCAGTGCCACTTCCTCAGGGGGATAACCATATACTGCCTAACAGGACCTTAAAATAGCCCTTGGCCCCGGTCACATGGTACACAGCAGCCAATCACAGTGGCACTATCGGCACATACGCACTGTGTCCGGCAGGTCCCGGCAGTGAAACTCAGCGTCAGACCAGGTGCGCACACCCAGGGCAAAAAAATGCCCGGAGCGCACACACCGGGCCCTGAGACGCCGGTCCACACAGGGACAGGACGAGTCACAGCGCGATGCGCACGGCCACTGATGAGGGAAGATACTAAGATGCACAATATAGGTACAAAAGCTACTCCCTCCACATCCACTACTCATAGCTACTACCAATACAGGACAATTGGGGACCCATCAAAAATACAGCTCATAATGAAAACCGGTAAATAAATAAATATACAAAGTGGAGCTAAGCCGTTTTCTTTACATCAACTTCACATTATAGTGGGAAAGGTGCATCGCTTCAGTATAACAGTCTCCATAGTAAGAATATTTGTCCCATTTTCTCTGAAGCAGATGTCTTGATGAGTCCACTTTGCCCCGATTTGGATGGTATCCACGCTGGTTGCTTGAACGGAGCCAAGGACATATTCAAAAGGCAAACCTTAAGGCCTCGGATCAATTATTATCACTAATAATGTAAATAAACCAAAGGTTAAAATCACAAACACAAACATAAAAACAAATGCTAAAACCAAAAAATCCCGAACCATACAGGGGATAAGGACGCCCAGGGCTGGAAGGGTCATATACTAAATACAAAAGGAAGCAGAGGATGACACCTTGGCACACACAAATAAGGAATAAACAATAAAGAGTACAAACGGTACCAGGGATTCCCAGCCAGTCTCCCATGCTGGTCCTTGCCTAGCCTCAAGCTGCTTAGCATTTACGATCTGACGAGGGCAGGCACATTCAGCTTAGTGTGGCCATTAAGTACTCATAAATAGGGAGCAAAGCTTACAGCCTCATTCAGACCCGCTGGTGACATAGTACCAAGTCTAACTATCCACCTAGTTTCTTTTTGTGCTAGAAGTTTTTTATTGTCCCCACCCCGAATACCCAAGTGCAAGGCATCAATACCCCTCACCTTTAATAGATTTGCATTGCACTTATGGTGCCGCAAAAAATGTCGTGGAATGGGTTTTAGGTCCGACGTGTCGGTCACTGTCTTGGCCGCACCAATGTCCCGGACATGCTCACGGACACGGACTCTCAGCTCCCGTGTGGTAAGGCCTATGTAAATCATAGGACACGGGCATGTCGCATAGTAGATTACATTAGTTGTGCTGCATGAGATCCGTTCCCTGATGTCAAATTCTCTCGTTCCATCAGTAGAAGTGAAACTGGAGCATCGCAGGACATTGGTGCAGGCACGACAGTGCCCGCACGGGAAACACCCCAAAGTGGGGCCCCTCGAACCAAATGGGTTACTCGGACTGGGGACATAGTGGCTACGCACCAGCAGGTCATTCAAATTTTTGCATCTCCTAGAGGTCATCTGAGGGTATGGGCCAAGGGAGGCCCCAGGGAGGGCTCAGCCCCAAGAACTGACCAGTGCTTGGCAAGGATGGAGCGCATCCCATTCCACTCATAATTGTACGTAGAAATAAAGCGAATGGTGCCAGCCCCATCCCTGCCAACCTGCCGGTCACGTGGATGCAGTAGAGTCTCACGTGGGGTCTTTCTGGCGCGATCATAACCATGTTTTATGGATCGCCGGCTATACCCCCGAGCCAAAAATCGGTCCCTGAGATCAGAGGCCTGTGCCTCAAATTATCATGTGCCGATGAGGCATGCAACAGTGCGTTAACAGAGGTCGACTTCCTGAAGACATCCGCCTGGATACGACGATGGTTGTCGATCTCAAGACGGACGTCCAGAAAGTCGACCGCAACCTCACTGTAAACGTGCGTAAGTTTAATATTAAGAGTGTTGTTATTTACAGCACCCATATAGTCCTGGAGCTGCTGGACAGTCCCATCCCACAAAAAAAGAATGTCATCAATGAAGCGATACCAGCACAGCACATGGGAGGTGGCCGGTGGGCCCTCGTCGCCAAAAAGGAATCTTTCCCAATAACCAAGGAAGAGATTAGCATACGAAGGCGCACAGGCCGCGCCCATGGCTGTGCCGCGCTTCTGTAAATAAAAAACGTCTTTAAAGACGAAAAAATTGTGTGTGAGAACAAAGTCCAGCAGCTCAAGTATCAATCCACGTAAAGGGCCGTCCAGATCGGAGGTCCCGAGGAAGAAGCGAACCGCCTCCAACCCACAAGAGTGTTCTATGCAAGTATACAGCCCTTCAACGTCAGCAGTGACGAGAAGGGTTGCTTTGTCCACAAGGATGCCGTCAACCCGTGCTAGGACATCCGTGGTGTCACGGATATAAGAAGGTAATGTCTGGACTAGGGGCTTCAGATAGAAATCAATAAATTGACACACACGGTCACATAAACCCCCAATCCCAGACACAATCGGACGTCCCGGGGGGTTGAGGGCATCCTTGTGGACTTTGGGCAACAAATAAAAGGTAGGAGTTCTGGGGGATCTGACCATCAAACCATCGAAGACCTTTTTGGGGATAATACCCCCCTTGAAAGCTCCAAATAGAACCTGCTCTAACTCCCGCAGGTATATCACCATCGGATTGGAGGACAACCTAATGTAGGTGTCAGAGTTCCGGAGCTGGCGGAATGCCTCTCGCTCATATTTATCACTTGGCCAGACCACAATGTTCCCCCCCTTGTCCGCAGGCTTAAATACAACATCCCGCAATGATTGAAGCTGCCCGATAGCCTGACGTTGTTTAGCGGTTAAATTATCGTAAGTTCGCCTAGTAGACAATTTTTTTGAAATCCTCACTAACCAATCTAGTGAATACTTCAATTGCCGGGCTTAAGGACAAGGGGGGGAACCTTGTGGACCTGGGCAGGATAGAAGACGGAAAACTACTTACATTCGGACACTCCTGTTCCTCCAATAGGTCCTCCAAATCACGAAGTGCTTGTGCTTCAACTGCACTCATGGATTCTGATGTAGGATCCCTTCCATGCAGTTTTCTCAAAATCAATTTGCGGGAAAAGAGATGCAGGTCCTTTAGGGCTGTAAAATAGTCAAATGAATTCGTTGGAGAGAAAGTCAGACCCCTACTCAGAACATCCAACTGAGACTCAGTAAGTGCATGTGATGATAAGTTCAATACCTGGAGTCCACCCTGGCGGCCACCCCGGGCCATAGCTCCCCCAGCTCCCTTATTCCTGGTGTGTTGCCTGGTAGTCATCCTCTCATTGCCGGACTCAGACATTGGAACCTGTTCAGACTGAGAAGTGCTGGACCTGGTGTCTTCCTCATGGTTGGATCTGCCAGAAAATGCTGAAGTGGATCTCGACTGGGAATAAGACATGTTCCTCGACCTTGGGCGAGAACGACCCCATGGGTTCCGCCATCTATATACTCTAGACTGCTGTTTGTCCAGAATATCACGATTAAATTTTTTTGTTTTAGTTGTTTGAATGTCATGGGCCCACTTCTGCAAGTCGGCATCAATTTCTTCATTTAGCTTTTTTAGAGCGTCACTTGACATGTCCTTCTGCAGGCACACCTGTAACTCATCAATCTCCATCTCAATTACTTCCAGAGATTCATGGTTCAACCGTTTTAGTAGAACCATGAACCCCCTGGAGCAGGTATTAGTCAATTCCTCCCAATCATTTTTAAACTTGTCATCCAAGATAGGGAATGACGGAAACACTTGGATACGAAGCCCACGTGGGATAAGATCCTTCTGGATATACATATCCAGGAACTCGTGGCCCCACTTTGGGGTGTTTCCCGTGCGGGCACTGTCTTGCCTGCACCAATGTCCTGCGATGCTCCAGTTTCACTTCTACTGATGGAACGAGAGAATTTGACATCAGGGAACGGATCTCATGCTGCACAACTAATGTAATCTACTATGCGACATGCCCGTGTCCTATGATTTACATAGGCCTTACCACACGGGAGCTGAGAGTCCGTGTCCGTGAGCATGTCCGGGACATTGGTGCGGCCAAGACAGTGACCGACACGTCGGACCTTAAACCCATTCCACGACATTTTTTGCGGCACCATAAGTGCAATGCAAATCTATTAAAGGTGAGGGGTATTGATGCCTTGCACTTGGGTATTCGGGGTGGGGACAATAAAAAACTTCTAGCACAAAAAGAAACTAGGTGGATAGTTAGACTTGGTACTATGTCACCAGCGGGTCTGAATGAGGCTGTAAGCTTTGCTCCCTATTTATGAGTACTTAATGGCCACACTAAGCTGAATGTGCCTGCCCTCATCAGATCGTAAATGCTAAGCAGCTTGAGGCTAGGCAAGGACCAGCATGGGAGACTGGCTGGGAATCCCTGGTACCGTTTGTACTCCCTATTGTTTATTCCTTATTTGTGTGTGCCAAGGTGTCATCCTCTGCTTCCTTTTGTATTTAGTATATGACCCTTCCAGCCCTGGGCGTCCTTATCCCCTGTATGGTTCGGGATTTTTTGGTTTTAGCATCTGTTTTTATGTTTGTGTTTGTTATTTTAACCTCTGGTTTATTTACATTATTAGTGATAATAATTGATCCGAGGCCTTAAGGTTTGCCTTTTGAATATGTCCTTGGCTCGGTTCAAATCGGGGCAAAAGTGGACTCATCAAGACATCTGCTTCAGAGAAAATGGGACAAATATTCTTACTATGGAGACTGTTATACTGAAGCGATGCACCTTTCCCACTATAATGTGAAGTCGATGTATAGAAAACGGCTTAGTTCCACTTTGTATATTTATTTATTTACCGGTTTTTATTATGAACTGTATTTTTGATGGGTCCCCAATTGTCCTGTATTGGTAGTAGCTATGAGTAGTGGATGTGGAGGGAGTAGCTTTTATACCTATATTGTGCATCTTAGTATCTTCCCTCATCAGTGGCCGTGCGCATCGCGCTGTGACTCGTCCTGTCCCTGTGTGGACCGGCGTCTCAGGGCCCGGTGTGTGCGCTCCGGGCATTTTTTTGCCCTGGGTGTGCGCACCTGGTCTGACGCTGAGTTTCACTGCCGGGACCTGCCGGACACAGTGCGTATGTGCCGACGGTGCCACTGTGATTGGCTGCTGTGTACCATGTGACCGGGGCCAAGGGCTATTTTAAGGTTTTGTTAGGCAGTATATGGTTATCCCCCTGAGGAAGTGGCACTGGTGGCCACGAAACGTGCGTTGGGGACCATCGCCCCAACCGCCCCCTCCTACCTCTGTGTAGTGGTAAGTGCTAGCACCCTCTTTCCACCACCATACTTAATGGCATTACTATAGAATCCCACTGTTTTGGGGTGACCTTGATTGGATAGTGTAGGTGCTTTTCCTTATGCATACCATTACAAGGGTATTTACATCTGGGGGAGTGGGGGGATGGGCGCTTTTCAAGCATTCCTGGGACATTCATCCTGTGCTCTAGTCATTAAATAATGTAATGTTCTGATATATATTTTTGTACTATTTATGGCAACTAAAGTTTGTTTTATAAATCATTGCTCTGAATTTTTCTCCTTTTGGCATCATACTGTATATAGTAGGTTATGTGGGGGCTCATACTGTATATAGGAGGCTATGTGTGGGCTCATATTGTTTATAGGAGGCTATGTGTGGGCTCGTACCGTATATAGCATGCTATGTGGGGGCACATACTGTATATAGAAGGCTATGTGTGGGTTCATAGTGTTTATAGGAGGCTATGTGTAGGCTCATTCTGTTTATAGGATGCTATTTGTGGGTTCATACTGTATATAGGAGGCTATGCTGGAGCTCAAACTGTTTATAGCAGGATATGTGTGGGCTCATACTGTGTATAGGAGGCTATGTGTGAGCTCATACTGTATATAGGAGGCTGTGTGTGGGCTCATACTGTATATAGGAGGCTATGAGGGAGCTCATACTGTATATAGGAGGCTATGTGGGGGCTCATACTGTATATAGGAGGCTATGAGGGAGCTCATACTGTTTGTAGGAGGCTATGTGTGGGCTCATACTGTATATAGGAGGCTATGCAGGAGCTCAACCTGTTTATAGCAGGCTATGTGTGGGCTCATACTGTATATAGGAGTCTATGTGGCGGCTCATACTGTATATAGAAGTCTATGCGAGGGCTCATACTGTATATAGCAGGCTATGTGAAGGCTCATACTGTATATATGGGCTATGTGGGGGCTCATAATGTATATAGGAGGTTATGTAATGGCTCATACTGTATATATGGACTATGTAGGGGCTCATAATGTATATAGGAGGTTATTTGAGGGCTCAAACTGTATATATGGACTATGTGGGGGGCTCATAATGTATATAGGAGGTTATGTGTGGGCTCATACTGTATATAGCAGGCTATGTGGGGGCTCATAATGTATATAGGAGGCTATGTGAGGGCTCATACTGTATAACGCAGCTGTGTGCAGGCTCATAATGTATATAGGGGGCTATGTGGGGCTCATAATGTATATAGGAGGCTATGTGGAGCTCATACTGTATAGAGGGAGCTATGTGCAGGCTCATATTGTATTCAGGAGGCTGTGTGTGGGCTCATACTGTATATAGGAGGCTATGTGAGGGCTCATACTGTATATATGGACTATGTGGGGGCTCATAATGTATATAGGAGGTTATGTGAGGGCTCATACTGTATATATGGACTATGTGGGGGCCCATAATGTATATAGGAGGTTATGTGAGGGCTCATACTGTATATAGCAGACTATGTGGGGGCTCATAACGTATATAGGAGGCTACGTGGGGCTCATACTGTATAGAGGGAGCTATGTGCAGGCTCATATTGTATTCAGGAGGCTGTGTGTGGGCTCATACTGTATATAGGAGGTTATGTGTGGGCTCATACTGTACACTGTTTGCAGAATTATTAGGCAAGTTGTATTTTGATCACATGATACTTTTTATACATGTTGTCCTACTCCAAGCTGTTCAGGCTTGAGAGCCTACTACCAATTAAGTAAATCAGGTGATGTGCATCTCTTTAAGGAGGAGGGGTGTTGTCTAATTATATCAAAACCCTATATAAGGTGTGCTTAATTATTAGGCAACTTCCTTTCCTCTGGCAAAATGGGTCAGAAGAGAGATTTGACGGGCTCTGAAAAGTCCAAAATTGTGAGATGTCTTGCAGAGGGATGCAGCAGTCTTGAAATTGCCAAACTTTTGAAGCGTGATCACCGAACAATCAAGCGTTTTATGGCAAATAGCCAACAGGGTCGCAAGAAGCGTGTTGGGCAAAAAAGCGCAAAATAACTGTCCATAAATTGATGAAAATCAAGCGTGAAGCTGCCAAGATGCCATTTGCCACCAGTTTTGCCATATTTCAGAGCTGCAACGTTACTGGAATAACAAAAAGCACAAGGTGTGCGATACTCAGGGACATGGCCAAGGTAAGGAAGGCTGAAAAACGACCACCTTTGAACAAGAAACATAAGATAAAACATCAAGACTGGGCCAAGAAATATCTTAAGACTGACTTTTCAAAGGTTTTATGGACTGAAGAAATGAGAGTGACTCTTGATGGGCCAGATGGATGGGCCAGAGGCTGGATCAGTAAAGAGCAGAGAGCTCCACTCCAACTCAGACGCCAGCAAGGTGGAGGTGGGGTACTGGTATGGGCTGGTATCATCAAAGATGAACTTGTGGGACCTTTCTCGGGTTGAGGATGGAGTGAAGCTCAACTCCCAGACCTACTGCCATTCTGGAAGACAAGTTCTTCAAGCAGTGGTACAGGAAGAAGTCGGTATCGTTCAAGAAAAACATGATTTTCATGCAGGACAATGCTCCATCACATGCCTCCAACTACTCCACAGTGTGGCTGGCCAGTAAAGGTCTCAAAGAAGAAAAAATAATGACATGGCCCCCCTGTTCACCTGATCTGAACTCCATAGAGAACCTGTGGTCCCTTATAAAATGTGAGATCTGCAGGGAGGGAAAACAGTCCACCTCTCGGAACACAGTCTGGGAGGCTGTGGTGGCTGCTGCACGCGATGTTGATCGTAAACAGATCAAGCAACTGACAGAATCTATGGATGGAAGGCTGTTGAGTGTCATCATAAAGAAAGGTGGCTATATTGGTCACTAATTTTTTGGGGTTTGGTTTTTACATGTCAGAAATGTTTATTGGGTCATTCCATGTCAAGTGGACCAGTGGTCCCCACTCGACCTTCTCTGATTTTGCTGAAAATTTATAAGGATGTACATGTATGTTTGAAAAGAGGTTCTGTAAATTTTTAGGGCCAGATCTCAAATACATTGGGCACTGTTGACCTTTCACTGGAGGCTCCACCAAGCCTGCGGCTTCAGCTAAGAGGATTTTGCAAACTTTGGCACATAGCCATTAGAGTTCTATACTGGCTATGATGCTGAAATTTGGCATACTAGCTCAACTTTTGCTGCTAAACACGATAAAATTATTACCGGCTATGACAAAACAATATTTCGGCCGCAATTTTGTGTCAAAGTAGCTTGAAAAACGCGTCGCATAAAATTTATGCCAAACTTTGCCCATATATAACTCAAGACCAAAAACCAGTAGTAACTGGTGCTTTGCCCTGTACACCAAACATCTACATGACTTTGCATTGCTGCAATATCACGGTCAAAGCATATGTATTTGTGGAAATATTCACACCCACATATGATGAAAAACTTAAAAAAAAACGAATTTTACCTATTTTTAGGTCAAATTTCTCAAAAAGGGTACCCCTAAAATATATTAATTCTGATATCATTAGAAAGAGCACATTTTTCTCTACAAGGATCATTGTTTTGTTTTTTGGAGTCTCTCAGTTTAAGAAATGAAAAATGCCACTGAACATGGTGTTATTTATTAATAAGCAATGAATGGTAACTGCACTATTCAAACCCTTGCGTTGGTCCATGGTGGTTATATCACAACCAATTCCCTAAGAATTGGTATTATAATCCTATTAAGAATTGTAATGATGCTGTCTTTCGAGAATTGGCAGCCCCATCGCCTAGGAGCCATGGCCGATAGCCGTGCAAGGCGAGCCTCGGGCTGTCTCTGTATCGCAGGTTCCGAAGCCTGAGGGTGGGTGTCTTTGCCTAGGATCCCAAGCCTAATATTGGGTATCTTTTGTTGGTTCCCAAGCCATAATGTTCAGTCTAAGTGGTCTGGAATTGTTGCTGAATTTGCAACATAATCGGCTCAGAGAAGCTGTATTGTCGGCCCATTGCTGTCCAAAAAGGTCCAAATCTTGACATTGGCACCTAAAAGTTGGTCCATTAAGGCTATATCAGACGAATTCGGTGTCTCTGAATGAATGGTCAAACAAGCTCGAAAGCTTAAATGTGAACATGGGATCTTAGCCTTACCTAGAATCAAGTGTGGCAAGAAAGTTTCTGAGGAAGTGAAGAAAAAGGTGCAGGCATTTTTTGAGGATGATGAATTCAGTTGAATGTGCCCTGGTAAAAAAGACTATGTATCAGTGCGAATAGCAGGAGAAAAAAAGCAGATGCAAAAGCGACTATTACTGAGCAATATGAGGGAAATGTTTGTTGCCTATCGGGATCAGAATGGCCCTGAAATTGGCCGAAGCTCACAAAGCTTGGAAAATCCAAAGTGGTGCGTAACCGTTGGATCTGCTCGAACACATTCCGTTTGTGTGTACCATTCACCAAAATGTCAAACTAATGCTTGCAGCATGCCCAATCAATGATGACTACAAAGAGCTCATATGCAAAATGGTCTGTGGAATTGAATCCAAGGACTGTATGCTTGGCCGTTGTGATGAATGCCCGGGTCCTTAAGTTTTAAAAGAATTTCTAGTCAATGTGTTTGTCAACAGTGACCCTGAAGATATTATTGAGTTCAAACAATGGATTCACACTGATCGAGACACGCTTGATACCAAACAACTGACTATAGAAGATTTCATTGAAGAATTGGTTTTGAAAATTTCTAAACTTTGTAGCCATCACTACATCACCAAGCATCAAAGTTGCTATCTGAAATCGTTGAAGGAAAATCTGAGACCTGGAGAGCTTGTGATCCTTAGGGACTTTGCTGAAAATTACTCATTTATTGTTCAAGATGCCATTCAAGGTTTCCACTGGGAAAATAGTCAAGCTACAGTACACCCATTTGTAATTTACTTCAAGGAGTTAAATGGTGAAGCTGCGCAGAACATCAGCTTGTGCATAATCAGTGATTGCTCACGACATGACACAGTTGCAGTCCACACTTTCTTAACAGTAATTGTGGAGTATCTCAAGACTCATCTATGGGAGTCGTCATATCCACTACCTCAGCGATGGATCTGCAGCCCAGTACAAAAATTTCAAAAATGTTCTCAACTTGTGCCACCACAATGCTGATTTCAATATCAGCGCTGAATGGAATTTTTTTGGTACCAGTTATGGAAAGTCGCCCTGTGATGGGATTGGAGGGACAGCAAAGAGGTTGGCAGCTCGTGCCAGTCTTCAACGCCCAACTGAAAACCAAATACTGACCCCAGTGGATTTATTCAACTTTTGCAACGAGCAACTGCATGGAATCAAGTTTTTTTTTTTGGTCCAAAAGACAAAATTGATGAAATACGTGTAGTTCAAGAGGAAAGGTTCAAAGATGGACATACAATTGCTGGAACAAGAGAAAATCACCAGTTTGTGCCAATTGATGACAAAAAGATTTGCATTTCAAGGGTGTCAAATGACCCATCATCTTTCATTGCCCATGTAGATAGATCTGTCAGATCAGAAATGCCTTTGTGCCAATTGCAAACCTCCAGCCAGGGCAATACATTGCCTGCATTTACCATAGGAACTGGTGGACTGGAAATATTTCTGAAATTTCGACGAGCATGATGCATTAATAAATTTTATGCACCCTCATGGACCAGCTAGCTTCTTTCAGTGGCCTGTGAGAAATGATACATGCTGGATTCCTGAGCAGTCAATCATTGCAATAATTCCAGCACCAGCTGCAACAGCAATGGGCCGACAATACAGCTTCTCTGAACCGATTATGTTGCAAATTCAGCAACAATTCCAGACCACTTAGACTGAACATTATGGCTTGGGAACCAACAAAAGATACCCAATATTAGGCTTGGGATCCTAGGCAAAGACACCCACCCTCAGGCTTCAGAACCTGCGATAAAGAGACAGCCCGAGGCGAGCCTTGCACAGCTATCGGCCATGGCTCCTAGGCGATGGGGCTGCCAATTCTCGAAAGACAGCATCATTACAATTCTTAGTAGGATTATAATACCAATTGTTAGGGAATTGGTTGTGGTATAACCACCATGGACCAACGCAAGGGTTTGAATAGTGCAGTTACCATTCATTGCGTATTAATAAATAACACCATGTTCAGTGACATTTTTCATTTCTTAAACTGAGAGACTCCAAAAAACAAAACAATGATCATTGTAGAGAAAAATGTGCTCTTTCTAATGATATCAGAATTAATATATTTTAGGGGTACCCTTTTTGAGAAATTTGACCTAAAAATAGGTAAAATTCGTTTTTTTTAAAGTTTTTCATCATATGTGGGTGTGAATATTTCCACAAATACATATGCTTTGACCGTGATATTGCAGCAATGCAAAGTCATGTAGATGTTTGGTGTACAGGGCAAAGCACCAGTTACTACTAGTTTTTGGTCTTGAGTTATATATGGGCAAAGTTTGGCATATTATTTTTATGCGACGCGTTTTTCAAGCTACTTTGACACATAATTGCGGCCGTAATATTGTTTTGTCATAGCCGGTAATAATTTTATCGTGTTTAGCAGCAAAAGTTGAGCTAGTATGCCAAATTTCAGCATCATAGCCAGTATAGAACTCTAATGGCTATGTGCCAAAGTTTGCAAAATCCTCTTAGCTGAAGCCGCAGGCTTGGTGGAACCTCCAGTGAAAGGTCAACAGTGCCCAATGTATTTGAGATCTGGCCCTAAAAATTTACAGAACCTCTTTTCAAACATACATGTACATCCTTATAAATTTTCAGCAAAATCGGAGAAGGTCGAGTGGGGACGATTTTTAAAACTGGTCCACTTGATGTGGAATGACCCTATTTCTAAATTTTGTGCAGTTATATTGGTTTACCTGGTGAAAATAAACAAGTGAGATGGGAATATATTTGTTTTTATTAAGTTGCCTAATAATTCTGCACAGTAATAGTTACTTGCACAAACAGATATCCTCCTAAGATAGCCAAATCTAAAAAAAAAAAACCCACTCCAACTTCCAGAAATGTTAAGCTTTGATATTTACGAGTCTTTTGGGTTGATTGAGAACATAATTGTTGATCAATAATAAAAATAATCCTCTAAAATACAACTTGCCTAATAATTCTGCACACAGTGTATATAGGAGGCTATGTGAGGGCTCATACTGTATATAGGAGGCTGTGTGCAGGCTCATATTGTATTCAGGAGGCTGTGTGAGGGCTCATACTGTATATAGGAGGCTATGTGTGGGCTCATACTGTATATAGGAGGCTGTGTGCAGGCTCATATTGTATTCATGAGGCTGTGTGAGGGCTCATACTGTATATAGGAGGCTATGTGAGGGCTCAAACTGTATATAGGAGGCTATGTGCGGGCTCATATTTTATTCAGGAGGCTGTGTGTTGGCTCATACTGTAAAGGTATACTGTATAGGTGTCCATTTACACCTTTGGCCTGGGACAGCTCATAGAATCTCACGGTTTTCAGTATCACCTCTATGCTGATGACACACAGATCTACATCTCTGGACCAGATATCACCTTCCTACTAACCAGAATCCCTCAATGTCTGTCCACTATTTCATCCTTCTTCTCCGCTAGATTTCTGAAACTTAACATGGACAAAACAGAATTCATCATCTTTCACCATCTCACGCGACCCCCCCCAACGAACCTAACCATTACAGTAAATGGCTGCCCACTCTCCCCAGTCCCACAAGCTCGTTGCCTCGGGGTAATCCTTGACGCTGATCTCTCCTTCAAACCACATATCCAAGCCCTTTCCACTTCCTGCCGACTTCAACTCAAAAATATTTCACGAATCCGTTCATTCCTCAACCAAGAATCTGCAAAAACCCTAGTCCATGCCCTCATCATCTCTCGCCTTGACTACTGCAACCTCCTGCTCTGTGGCCTCCCCTCGAACACTCTCGTACCCCTCCAATCTATTCTAAACTCTGCTGCCCAACTAATCCACCTGTCCCCCCACTATTCCCCTGCCTCTCCCTTCTGTCAATCCCTTCACTGGCTCCCCATTGCCCAGAGACTCCAGTACAAAACCCTAACCATGACATACAAAGCCATCCACAACCTGTCTCCTCCATACATCTGTGACCTCGTCTCCCGGTACTTACCTACACGCAACCTCCGATCCTCACAAGATCTCCTTCTCTACTCCTCTCTTATCTCCTCTTCCCACAATCGTATACAAGATTTCTCTCGTGCATCACCCCTACTCTGGAACTCTACCACAACATATCAGACTCTCACCTACCATCGAAACCTACAAAAAGAGCCTGAAGACCCACCTCTTCCGACAAGCCTACAACCTGCAGTAACCACCGATCAACCAAACCGCTGCATGACCAGCTCTATCCTCACCTACTGTATCCTCACCCATCCCTTGTAGATTGTGAGCCATCGCGGGCAGGGTCCTCTCTCCTCCTATACCAGTTATGACTTGTATTTTTTAAGATTATTGTACTTGTTTTTATTATGTATACCCCTCCTCACATGTAAAGCGCCATGGAATAAATGGCGCTATAACAATAAATAATAATAATAATAATATAGGGGGCTGTGTGTGGGCTCATACTGTATATAGGAGGTTATGTGTGGGCTCATACTGTATATAGGAGGTTATGTGTGGGCTCATACTGTATATAGGAGGCTATGTGCAGGCTCATATTGTATTCAGGAGGCTGTGTGAGGGCTCATACTGTATATAGGAGGCTATGTGCAGGCTCATATTGTATTCAGGAGGCTGTGTGAGGGCTCATACTGTATATAGGAGGCTGTGTGTGGGCTCATACTGTCTATAGGAGGTTATGTGTGGGCTCATACTATATATAGGGATCTGTTTGTAGGCTCATACGGTATAATGGGGGCTGTGTACCTGCTCATGTGGGATATAGGGGATGTCAGCACACTTAATTATGTTCAATGTTAAGTAACACAATTAATATCAAATAATAATAATAATTATTATGCTAATATTAATATTGAACAGAATTAATTTCAGCCTATTGGTTCGGCCTCCACAACTGTCACGGTTTCTCATGTGGCCTCTCGGGAAAACTAATTGCCCACCCCTGCTCTATTATATACAGCGCCATGCTATGTACAGTGCTGTACATAAGGGTGTGCACCAGAGCACCTGTGTGTTAATCACATGATCTATCAAAGGGGCCACGATCACATGCCTTGTGATACATTGGAGGCCCCATGCCTTACAAACTTCCCAGGGCCCCAGCTTCATCTGCCCCTGACTGTACCTAATTTTCATCTTGATTTTATTGGGGTTTTTTTAAGGAAAGATAGGGAACCAAAAACTGCAAGTCTGGAGTTTTCATTTTTTTTTTCTTTTTTTCTTCTTCTCAGAGTTAACCATGAGAGTGAATTAATATTATACTTTGATATATCAGACATTTATGGACATAGCGATACCAGATAAGCTTTTTAAAAAAAACTATTTATTTTTAAAGAGGGATAAAAGGGGAGATATAAAATATCTATTTTTTAAATTGACTTTGTATATTTTACAACTTTTTTAAAATTTATTTTGTACTCCCCTTAAGGCTATGTTCCCACAATGAGTTTTCGGTGAGTTTTTTGATAATGCGGATTTTCTGCTCCATTTCTGCACCCATTAAGTAATACAGGTTACATGCATTTAAAAAAAAAATCAGAATCAAAAACTTATTGTGGGAACGTGGCCTAATAGACTTGAACCTGCAGTCATTTCATCCCTTCTTTTATACACAGCTGTATTTGAAGTATGTAGAGAAAATGACAAAGGTGGCAGCCGTGGGTGGTCTTCAGTAGGTCTTGGCTGCCTTGACTATCCATAGGCTCCCCGCGATCATGTTGTGGAGAGGTCCAAAGGGCGATAAGAGCTGATGTCAGTGATTAACAGCAACATTTTTGGTGACAGCAGTGATCGGAGAAGGCCCCAGTCGCTGCTGTTATGGGCAGGTGCGGCTGTGTTATGCAGCTGGTCCTGCCATGTACACTGCAGGCTGAGCTCCTGAGACCGCTCCATGTACAGGGACCCAATGTAATGTGTACTGTTATGTGCTATGTTGGGAAGGTGTTGATATACTCAAATTGAATACTCAAATGTCCTTAAAGATTTTATGCGGGGATGAGATGCTGATGATGTCTCCTTTGAATAGGTCATAAATATCAGATCAATTAGGGTCCGCCACCTGCGACCCCCATTGTATTTTTTTTTTTTTTACTGAATTTAGTGTTTTTTCTCCCATAGAAAGTAATAAGTGCATAAATGCAGGTATCGTGTTTTGCTGCATTTATGATGCAAAAAGCTAAGGAAATGGCATCATTGTTTTGGAGGGGATTAAACATTATCTACATGCACAAGAGACAATAAAAACGCAGCAAAAAAACCAGCACAACCTTCTATACCCCCAAGAGAGCAGATTTCTGCAGAAAAAAATGCAGCAAAAATGCAACGTGTGAACATAGCCTTACGAAGTTACGAGAGCTTGGGGTAGCAAAGGTGAGCCTCCTGATCAAGCACTGTAGTCACACTGGGTAAACTTAGGGGGGCATAGGGGTCAAATTAAAGTTGGTGCAAATCGTTTCACATGTCCTACTTAATCGATAGTGGTGTGTCGACAGTGCACAGGGGAGAATCCGTACCGCCTCCGACGTGCTGACGTCCACATGCTCTTCCTTTGATAAGCTGCCTTGGCGCAACATCATTTTTGTGGTGTGACGTTACACTGTCTGTCACGGACGATGGAATGGGGCGTGTGAATAAGTAGAATATAATCTAACCTACTGGATATTTGTTATACCGATACAGCCAAGAGTAATTTAGGGATGAGTAGGGATTTTCTCGGAAGAGCGCTATCCATGGTTTTTACGAATGGCACTCGTAACTATAATATTCTTTTAGCCCTACTTAATGGCGGTGCTCCAGAAGGAGGTTTGGAACGCAAATGCGTGGGGCTGACGAGAAGATTGACCGATTTTTCCCCCAGACATTCGGGCAACGTTATCCTAACCTACAGTGGAGCGCCTTGCACAGAGTCGGTCTTGGCCTAGTGACCTTCCAAGGTATTATTCACGGAAAATGTTATTTTCAGAACACTTAATTGTATTGTGAATAAACAAAATGTATTTTTTTACCGAACTATTTGCTCCCATAATTAGCACACAGGCACCTTCCATATTGGGAATTATGGATTTGGCTATTATCGAGTATCAGTGATCAATAGGCCCTTATAGTTCAAGAGCAATGTGTCATATCTGCCAGCACCCATCTGGGTCAGTGTGCCGATTAGCAGGAAACATGGCCGAGTGATTGCACATCAACTCAATTCAGACTACAGAACAGGCGACTATACAACAATGGGGCTGGAAAAATGATCATTTAAAAAAAAAATGGTTGTAAACGCATGAGATAAAGGCATAACATACATTGAGGCAGACACCCCAAACAGAGATGTAGAGGTTAACAAAAAACATAATCTCCCTTACATGTTATTGATATAGAGAATCTACTTGATAGAAAACAACTAAATTGGAGTAACAATTAATTAATGCTTTTATAAGTGTATAAAGTGTATATTCTGCTAATTAATCTTCAATACGATGCACTTTTCTGATACGGTTAAATCGGTGAACTTTGGTATATGGGCATGTAGGTCATGAGAAGTTGAATCAAATGATACCTTGATATCTGCAATCCGACAAATGGTTCCTGAGAAATTCACGTTTTTATTATATGCAAATAGGCTGAAAATGAGATTAATCTGGCCCAGAGAACTTTTTAGCTCATTTGCATATATTAAAAAAATGTGGGTATCTCAGGAACCGTTCATCAGATGTCAGTCATCAAGGTTTCATTTTATTCGGCTTCGTGCCCATGTAAATGGCTTAGGAGGGTTGATCCTACTCAGAGATTCCTTTAAACACAACTTTTAATGTCCTGTTACATTTTTCTACCACTTGATGTCACTGTTGTCCATAAAACAACCTACAGACTTTTCTGCTTTGGCACATGTGAGGTTCTAGTTAAAAAATAGACTTTTATGTGTAATTTAAAGGGCTCCAGGTATACTGTATTCATTCATACCTTCTGGTATCCCATGCTGTTATTTTGATTTACCGGCCTGGGGAGACGTCGTCACATGTGTTACACGCAGCAGTGATGGTGTCGCACCAGGGGATATTGTCAGGTAAGGGGGATTCGCAGGGCTCCTATCAGTCGGTTACAGATTACTGAAGTAACTGTAGAGCACTAGTTCTATGTCTGTATATGACAGATCAGATGTCTGTACACCCGAGTGCAGTCCAATTTTTCTTATGGACCCATAGACTTGCATTGCCGATTTTGATCTAACATTAGTATCAAAATCAAACATTTCTTGAAAATTTCCAGGGGACCAAAAATCACGGACAGGTGCACGGCCCCATAGACTATCACAGGTACAAGTCTCATCCGTGAAAACCACATCTAGCGCTCGTACAAGGACGTCGAATGATGCAAGGGCCGGCTGGAGCTGAAGCTCAGCCCTGGCACTGAAGAGCACACAGGCCACCCGCTGCGTGGGGAATGTGAAATATTTCCATCCACTTGTGGGTTATGGCTGATTTGGGAATACGTCATATTGCTTTATTAAAAATAGCTGTAAGCAGCATTTCATCATCGATATTTTTGCACTGGTTTTCACCCATTCTAAAGAATGCAAAAAAAATTTCATTAAAAAACGCAGCAATATAAAGGCCATTTTTCTGCCAAGAAACGAATTTTTGGTGAAAAAATGTCATAGACGTACTGAGTACGACGAGGTGATTTTATGCGCACAAAAGCTGTGTGCGAACAATCGCCACTGGGTGTCAGCTGATTCTGGCAGCTGACACCCGGCACTCAAGGAGCGGTACCGCACCGCTCCTGGCATATTAACCCCCTAAATACTGCGATCTCTTACTATCGCAGCGTTTAGCAGGCACGCAAAGGGAGGGAGCACCCTCTGCACTCTGATCGGTGCCCCTACAACGTCATCACAAGGGCCCAATCATTTCCCTGGTGACTTCATGTAGTCATGATGACATTCAGGTCACCAGAGTACAGCAAGCCCCTTAGACATATGCTCGTGCATTGCAATGGATTGTAACAGCGATCAGGCTGGTGAAGGTGAAAGTCCCATGGGGGACAAAGTCAAAAAGTTTAAAAAAAAAAAAAATTGTTAAAATATTAAAAAAAAAATATCAGAAAAAAATATATATGCACTGAGTGCAGAATTATTAGACAAGTTGTATTTTGATCACATGATACTTTTTATACATGTTGTCCTACTCCAAGCTGTTCAGGCTTGAGAACCAGCTACCAGTTAAGTAAATCAGGTGATGTGCATTTCTGTAATGAGGAGGGGTGTTGTTTAATGACATCACCTATATAAGGTGTGCTTAATTATTAGGCAACTTCCTTTCCTTTGGCAAAATGGGTCAGAAGAGAGATTTAACTGGCTCTGAAAAGTCCAAAATTGTGAGATGTCTTGCAGAGGGATGCAGCAGTGTTGAAATTGCCAAACTTTTGAAGCGTGATCACCGAACAATCAAGCGTTTCATGGCAAATAGCCAACAAGGTCGCAAGAAGCGTGTTGGGCAAAAAAGGCGCAAAATAACTGCCCATGAATTGAGGAAATCAAGCGTGAAGCTGCCAAGATGCCATTTGCCACCAGTTTTGCCGTATTTCAGAGCTGCAACGTCACTGGAGTAACAAGAAGCACAAGGTGTGTGATACTCAAGGACATGGCCAAGGTAAGGAAGGCTGAAAAACGACCACCTATGAACAAGAAACATAAGATAAAATGTCAAGACTGGGCCAAGAAATATCTTAAGACTGACTTTTCAAAGGTTTTATGGAGTGATGAAATGAGAGTGACTCTTGATGGGCCAGATGGCTGGACCAAAGGCTGGATCAGTAAAGGGCAGAGAGCTCCACTCCGATTCAGACGCCAGCAAGGTGGAGGTGGGGTACTGGTATGGGCTGGTATCATCAAAGATGAACTTGTGGGACCTTTTTGGGTAGAGGATGGAGTGAAGTGGATCATCCCCATGGGGCCGTGGGGTACTCGGTACCGGTTCCTGCGGTTCACAGGGGGATGTCACGGTGGCTGACCCGGTCCGTGGCCCTGGGACGTCCGTGTAAAAGGGAAAGGTCTTTAAAGGGATAAAGTTTGTGTTCGTGATGCCACCTGTGGTATTCGGTCAGGGTGACCGACGCTGCTTTAAGGGGTCCGCTGGGGTGATGTTATGGCAGCTAGATGGTATACCTTCCCACAGGTGAAGTATATCCCCTGGGCTTCCCGTTGTGTAGATGGTGGTATGTTGAGAGGCGCAGAGAAGAACAAGGACACAAGGTTGCAGTCTCTTTACCTTTACTGAAGACTTCAGCATCCACAGTCCAGGGCACCAGATCACAGGGCAGGCAGAGTCCGGCCAGTTTGGAGGCAAGTCCAGAGTCCCCTTGTCCAGGTGGAAATCAGTAGCCTTCCCTTGCGCTGCAGTGCTGTAGTTCCTTACTGCCTAAGGCTTCACATAAGGTCCTCACAGATGTAATGTCTCTCTCTCAGTCTCCCGCATATGATAGGACAAACCCGTATGACTGGTGGCTTGAGGCTGTTAATAGGGACTCTAGCACGCCCCGGCCTCCATGGGTTGCCACCGTGCCTCCTGGGTGTAGGGCAGACAGGTAACTTGCAATAGCTGTCCTGCCGGTCTCTGGAGCAAAGCATAAAGGTCCTTACTCCCTCGGTGTTCCGGCTACCGGGATTCTGCGCCTCAGAAGGAGGCCGCCTGTGTAGGGCTGGTCCCCTACTGGTATCCTCTCCTTTGCTACGACTTCCCTCACGCTCGCTGCAATACAGTTCTGCCTTCTGAATATCTCTTCCTAGGAGCTGCAGCTGTGAGGGCATGCACAGCTCCGTGTCCTTTCTCCTTCGTTCACTGACAGCATCTCACCCCTGTCAGGGACAAACTATCTGAGCTGAACTCAGCCAGCAACTAACTAACTTTCCCTACAGGCGACCCCATTTTTACTTCTGTGAGGAGTGACCTAATAAATAGGAGCAGAAGCTCCCCCTGGCGGCCTGGAGTGTGAAATGTGTTGCATGTTTGTGATACCTGGATGCAGTTATCCTTCTTTGCCTCCAAACGTAGCATCACTTTCCCCGAGAGGAAAGCAATACCACTGCGACGACCAGGACCCTGGGGCGCCGCAGAAGCTCAACTCCCAGACCTACTGCCAGTTTCTGGAAGACAACTACTTCAAGTAGTGTTACCGGAAGAAGTTGGTATCGTTCAAGAAAAACATGATTTTCATGCAGGACAATGCTCCATCACATGCCTCCAACTACTCCACAGCGTGGCTGGCCAGTAAAGGTCTCAAACAAGAAAAAATAATGACATGGCCCCTTGTTCACCTGATCTGAACCCCATAGAGAACCTGTGGTCCCTCATAAAATGTGAGATTTACAGGGAGGGAAAACAGTCCACCTCTCGGAACAGTGTCTGGGAGGCTGTGGTGGCTGCTGCACGCAATGTTGGTCGTAAACAGATCAAGCAACTGACAGAATCTATGGATGGAAGGCTGTTGAGTGTCATCATAAAGAAAGGTGGCTATATTGGTCACTAATTTTGGGGGGTTTGTTTTTGCATGTCAGAAATGTTTATTCCTAAATTTTGTGCAGTTATATTGGTTTACCTGGTGAAAATAAACAAGTGAGATGGGAATATATTTGGTTTTTATTAAGTTGCCTAATAATTCTTCACAGTAATAGTTACCTGCACAAACAGATATCCTCCTAAGATAGCCAAATCTAAAAATAACCCACTCCAACCTCCAAAAATATTAAGCTTTGATATTTATGAGTCTTTTGGGTTGATTGAGAACACAGTTGTTGATCAATAATAAAAATAATCCTCTAAAATACAACTTGCCTAACAATTCTACACACAGTGTGTGTGTATATATATATATATATATATATATATATATATATATATATATATATATATATATATATATATATATATTGTACTGATAAATTTGTATTTTTATGCAAAGAAAAAGGTACACAGTTTTGGTATCACCACGTCTGGGATGACCCGCCCCATAACTGTCCCACTAGTTAACGCCTTCAGTGCAAAAAAAAATTGGGGAAAAAACTATGTTTTTCATCATATTGTCAAACAAAAAGTGAAATAAAATGAGATAAAAAAGACAAATGTAAATACAAATGGTATCACCAAAAACGTCATCTTGTCCCGCAAAAACAATTAACCATACAGCTTCTTCAGCGGAAAAATAAAAAGTTATAGCTCAGAATGAAGCGATGCAAAAATAATTATTTTTTGTATAAAATATTTTTTATTGTGTATAAGCACTAGTGTTGAGCGATACCGTCCGATACTTGAAAGTATCGGTATCGGATAGTATCGGCCGATACCCGAAAAGTATCGGATATCGCCGATACCGATACCCGATACCAATACAAGTCAATGGGACACCAAGTATCGGAAGGTATCCTGATGGTTCCCAGGGTCTGAAGGAGAGGAAACTCTCCTTCAGGCCCTGGGATCCATATTACTGTGTAAAATAAAGAATTAAAATAAAAAATATTGATATACTCACCTCTCCGGAGGCCCCTGGACATCACCGCTGGTAACCGGCAGCCTTCTTTGCTTAAAATGAGCGCGTTTAGGGCCTTCCATGACATCACGGCTTCTGATTGGTTGCGTGCCGCTCATGTGACCGCCACGCGACCAATCACAAGCCGTGACGTCATTCTCAGGTCCTAAATTCCGAATTCTAGGAATTTAGGAACTGAGAAGTACGTCACGGCTTGTGATTGGTCGCGTGGCGGTCACATGAGCGGCACGCGACCAATCAGAAGCCGTGACGTCATGGAAGGTGCTGAACGCGCTCATTTTAAGCAAAGCAGGCTGACGGTTACCAGCGGTGATGTCCAGGGGCCTCCGGAGAGGTGAGTATATCAATATTTTTTATTTTAATTCTTTATTTTTTACATGGATATGGATCCCAGGGCCTGAAGGAGAGTCTCCTTCAGACCCTGGGAACCATACACTGGGAACTTCTGATTCCGATTCCCAATACCACAAAAGTATCGGATCTCGGTATCGGAATTCCGATACCGCAAGTATCGGCCGATACCCGATACTTGCGGTATCGGAATGCTCAACACTAATAAGCACCAAAATATGAATAAAATATATATAATATAAATAAATAAATAGGTATTGCTGTAATAGTACTGACCCAAAGAATAAAGTCGCCATATCAATTTTACCACAAGCATAAAAAAAAATTCCTGAATTGCTGTTTTTTGTTCATTTTGCCTCCCAAAAATGGGAATAGAAAGCGATCAAAATATGTCATGTGCCTGAAAATGCTACCAATAAAAACATCAACTCGTTCCGCAAAAAAAAGAGACCTCACATGGCTCTGTCGGCAGAAATATAGAAAAATTATAGCTCTCAAAATATGGCAATGCAAAAACTAGTTTATGCAATAAAAAGCGTCTTTTAGTGTGTGACAACAGCCAAACCCGATATATATCTTCATTCACTGTAATTGCGAAGAATAAAGTCGCCTAATCATTTATACCGCACAAGGAACTGTGTAAAAAATATATAAAATCAATGATCCACCTGCTGTTGATTTCTTCATTCTGCCTCACAAAGATCTCGGTAATGCTCCGCGTACATTTATCTTGCACTCTGCGCTGGGCGCTTGCACTGGGATTTCCATGTAAATCTCTGAAATACATCATTCAGATGGAGCCTCTGGTGGAAGATTCCCTATAATGAGGCAGATGGAGGCACTGTGGACGCCATAGGACATGTGATCCAGCAGTGTCTGTCTTTTTATTAGGATTGCATAAAAGTGCTGTCCTCCACAGTTTTATGCACTTCTGAAATGAAGAAAACCACTGAACAGAGGCCACACTGAGTCCAGAGTAACTCTGTTGCCTTATTATAGTGAAGGGATCCCTCGGGGGTTTCATCTGAATCACATCACTCAGAGATTTAGATGGAAACCCCAAAGTAAGAGCTCAGCGTATAGCGCCGGAAAATGTGATCCCAAACGCTATGTAAAATGTTAACAATAAAAGCTTCAACTCAATCCACAAAAAAAGCAAGTCTCCGCTCAGGTCCTTCGTACAACGAGGGAAATATGGGGGGCTTCCACGTTACTGATAGTGCTAAGACTTTGGAACAGCGAAATGGCTCCTTTCACCCCAGAAGAAACCCAGTGAATACTGCGCTCCCAAATCCAAAGGTCCCTCTCCCTTCCGAGCTTCAGCGTACCTGAACAACATCTAGTGTCCACATGTTTGGCATTTCTGTAGCGATGAAAGTTCACCTAATTTACGGGTGCGTGTCTACAGAAGCAGGAGCTGGGCATAACGTACTGGTCTGTACAACTTACTGGTCTGTACAACGTACTGGTCACTACAATGGCAGTTTGCAATTTACTCAGTAACACCCAAATAATGCTTCATCCCTCCAAAGTCTCCCCGTATGGCTGAGCAGTACTGTATATCCACATATGGGCTATTTCTACATTCAATAGAAATTATGGGACAAATTTTCATGCCATTTTTACCCATTTCACAGGTTAACTTTATAAATGTATGTGAAGCACATGTAGGTTCAAGATTTTCACCACACACCTAGATACATTCCTTGAGGGGTCTAGTTTACAAAATGGCACCAATTTTGGGGGATTCCATTGTTTAGGCACATAAAGGACTCTCTAAGTGTGACTCTCTAAGTGTGACATGGCGTCCGCTAATTATTCCATACAATTTTGCGTTCAAATAATTACATGCTGCTCCTCCCCTTCCAAACCCAGCCGTGCACCCAAACAGTACTTTTCCCCCACATATGGGGTATCAGCATACTCAGTAGATATTGCACAACAATTTTGAGGTCCATTTTCTCATGTTATTGTGAAAATAAGAAAATTGGGGCTAAAAGACCATTTTTGTGGAAAAAATGTGATTTTTTTTTGTTTTCATGGCTCAACGTTATAAATTTCTATGTAGCACATGGGGGGTTGAAGGTGCTTACCACACATCTAGATAAGTTCCTTGAGGGGTCTAGTTTCCAAAATGGGGTCACTTGTGGGAGGAATTACACTAAGAAATTGCACAAAAAATCCATTAAAATGTACACTAGTATAATGCCAAGCATAAAACCTCACCAAAAAGTATATCAGTAGTGACCAATCATTTCAAAGTTCAACACCAAAAAGTCTATCAAGAACAAATGTGATCCTATAAATCATAGCCATACTGATTAAGTCAATATTACCATATTAACACAATGCCTATACAGGGTAGTCAACAATTCAGCCAATGCTGAGCACCCAAAGGATAAGCAAAAAAAGACATCATCACTTTTATATATAATAACTAGATGTTTCCAGCCAGCTAACGCTCAGCACGCTCATTGCTATCTAATTAACACTGCTGGTGATTAAACTAAAGTAAATAATGACAACATTCAATAGCGCTTACGCAGGTGGTAAATTAAATTAAAATGAAGTTAATAACAATAGTGTGGTGATGTGTTGGGGGTGGGATTATGTGTGGTGATGTGGTGGGGGGTGGGATTATGTGTGGTGATGTGTTGGAGGTGGGATTATGTGTGGTGATGTGTTGGGGGTGGGATTATGTGTGGTGATGTGGTGGGGGGGCCGGATTATGTGTGGAGATGGGATGGGGGGCGGGATTATGTGTGGTGATGTGGTGGGGGGGCCGGATTATTTGTGGTAATGTGGTGGGGGGGCGGGATTATGTGTAGTAATGTGGTGGGGGGCGGGATTATGTGTGGTGATGGGGTGGGGGGGGCAGATTTCTGTGTGGTGATGGGGTGGGGGGGCGGGATTATGAGTGGTAATGTGGTGGGGGGCAGGATTATGTGTGGTAATGTGGTGGGGGGCGGGATTATGTGTTGTAATGTGGTGGGGGGGGCGGGATTATGTGTGGTGATGTGGTGGGGGGGCGGGATTATGTGTGGTAATGTGGTGGGGGCGGGATTATCTGCGGTAATGTGATGGGGGGCAGGATTATGTGTGGTAATGTGGTAGGGGCGGGATTATGTGTGGTGATGTGGTGGGGGGGCCGGATTATGTGTGGAGATGGGATGGGGGGCGGGATTATGTGTGGTGATGTGGTGGGGGGGCCGGATTATTTGTGGTAATGTGGTGGGGGGGCGGGATTATGTGTAGTAATGTGGTGGGGGGCGGGATTATGTGTGGTGATGGGGTGGGGGGGGCAGATTTCTGTGTGGTGATGGGGTGGGGGGGCGGGATTATGAGTGGTAATGTGGTGGGGGGCAGGATTATGTGTGGTAATGTGGTAGGGGGCGGGATTATCTGTGGTAATGTGGTGGGGGGCAGGATTATGTGTGGTAATGTGGTGGGGGGGCGGGATTATGTGTTGTAATGTGGTGGGGGGCGGGATTATGTGTGGTGATGTGGTGGGGGGGCGGGATTATGTGTGGTAATGTGGTGGGGGCGGGATTATCTGCGGTAATGTGATGGGGGGCAGGATTATGTGTGGTAATGTGGTAGGGGCGGGATTATGTGTGGTAATGTGGTGGGGGCGGGATTATGTGTAGTAATGTGGTGGGGGGGCGGGATTATGTGTGGTGATGTGGTGGGGGCGGGATTATGTGTGGCAATGTGGTGGGGGGCGGGATTGTGTCTGGTAATGTGGTGGGGGGGTGGGATTATGTGTGGTAATGTGGTGGGGGTGGGATTATGTGTGGTAATGTGGTGGGGCGGGATTGTGTGTGGTAATGTGGTGGGGGGTGGGATTATGTGTGGTAATGTGGTGGGGGCGAGATTATGTGTGGTAATGTGGTGGCTTGGCAGGATTATGTGTGGTGATGTGTTGGGGGGCGGGATTATGTGTGGTGATGTGGTGGGGGACGGGATTATGTGTGGTAATGTGGTGGGGGCGGGATTATCTGTGGTAATGTGGTGGGGCGGGATTGTGTGTGGTAATGTGGTGGCTTGGCAGGATTATGTGTGGTGATGTGTTGGGGGGCGGGATTATGTGTGGTGATGTGGTGGGGGACGGGATTATGTGTGGTAATGTGGTGGGGGCGGGATTATGTGTGGTAATGTGGTGGGGCGGGATTGTGTGTGGTAATGTGGTGGGGGGTGGGATTATGTGTGGTAATGTGGTGGGGGCGAGATTATGTGTGGTAATGTGGTGGCTTGGCAGGATTATGTGTGGTGATGTGTTGGGGGGCGGGATTATGTGTGGTGATGTGGTGGGGGACGGGATTATGTGTGGTAATGTGGTGGGGGCGGGATTATGTGTGGTAATGTGGGGGGCGGGATTGTGTGTGGTAATGTGGTGGGGGTGGGATTATGTGTGGTAATGTGGTGGGGGCGAGATTATGTGTGGTAATGTGGTGGCTTGGCAGGATTATGTGTGGTGATGTGTTGGGGGGCGGGATTATGTGTAGTGATGTGGTGGGGGACGGGATTATGTGTGGTAATGTGGTGGGGGCGGGATTATCTGTGGTAATGTGATGGGGGCAGGATTATGTGTGGTAATGTGGTGGGGGCGGGATTATGTGTGGTAATGTGGTGGGGGCGGGATTATGTGTAGTAATGCTTTATGTGTGGTGATGTGGTGGGGGCGGGATTATGTGTGGTAATGTGGTGGGGGGCGGGATTGTGTGTGGTAATGTGGTGGGGGCAGGATTATCTGTGGTAATGTGGTGGGGCGGGATTGTGTGTGGTAATGTGGTGGGGGGTGGGATTATGTGTGGTAATGTGGTGGGGGCGAGATTATGTGTGGTAATGTGGTGGGGGCGGGATTGTGTGTGGTAATGTGGTGGGGGGTGGGATTATGTGTGGTAATGTGGTGGGGGCGAGATTATGTGTGGTAATGTGGTGGCTTGGCAGGATTATGTGTGGTGATGTGTTGGGGGCGGGATTATGTGTGGTGATGTGTGTTATGAACCTGGTGGTTAGGTGCACCTGGAATGACCTGATGGTTAAACTAAAAGATAGGACAAGCTCTGGGAAGTGGGAACTCTGCTGACCGCAATCCTAATCCTATAACACACACACTAGAAATAGCTGTGGAGCGTACCTAACTCTCCCTAGACGCCTCTTCACAGCCTAAGAGCTAACTACCCCTAAAGATAGGAAAATAAGCCTTTACTTGCTTCAGAGAAATTCCCCAAAGATAAAGGAAGCCCCCCACATATATTAACTGTGAGTTAAGAGGAAAGTCACAAACACAGGGATGAAACAGGTTTCAGCAAAGGAGGCCAGACTTACTAAATAGACTGAGGATAGGAAAGGGATCTATGCGGTCAGCACAAAAATCTACAAAAAGCCACGCAGAGTGTGCAAAAAGACCCCCGCACCGACTCACGGTGCAGAGGTGCCACTCTGCAACCCAGAGCTTCCAGCTAGCAAGGCAATATCATGTTAGCAAGCTGGACAAGAACTTAGCAAGTACTAAGAAATATATTCAGTACACAATGAACAACAAATGAACTAGCAGGGACTTAGCTTCTGCTGGAGTAGACAGGTCATCAGAAAGATCCGAGAGAGATCTGAACCAGTGCAGATACATTGACAGCTGGCATGGAGTAACGATCTGAGTGGAGTTAAATAGAGAAGCCAACCTAGCCGCAAACGAGGGCAGCTGAGGAAGCAACCTCAGAACCAGCAGTTCCACTCACAGCCACCAGAGGGAGTCCACGGACAGAACTCGCCGAAGTACCATTCATGACCACAGGAGGGAGTTCAAGAACGGAATTCACAACAGTACCCCTCCCTTGAGGAGGGGTCACCGAACCCTCACCAGAGCCTTCTCCTGGGACAATGTCAAATTGTCCACTACATGAGTCCAAATTTGCTGCAACCTGTCCACCACAGAATCCACACCAGGACAGTCCAAAGGCTCAACCTGCCCTGAAGAAAAACGAGGATGAAAACCAGAATTACAAAAAAAAGGCGAAACCAAAGTAGCCGAACTGGCCCGATTATTAAGGGCGAACTCAGCCAATGGCAAGAAGGTCACCCAATCATCCTGATCAGCAGAAACAAAGCATCTCAGATAGGTCTCCGAAGTCTGATTAGTTCGTTCGGTTTGGCCATTTGTCTGAGGATGGAAAGCCGAAGAGAAAGACAAATCAATGCCCATCTTAGCACAAAAGGACCGCCAAAACCTTGAAACAAACTGGGAACCTCTGTCCGACACGATGTTCTCCGGAATGCCATGCAAACGAACCACATGCTGGAAAAATAGTGGAACCAAATCAGAGGAGGAAGGTAATTTAGGCAAGGGTACCAAATGGACCATCTTAGAGACAAAACAGCCCCTGCTCCAATCTCAGAAGCATCAACCTCGACCTGAAAAGGGAGCGAAACATCTGGCTGACACAACACAGGGGCCGAAGAGAAACGACGTTTCAACTCCCGAAAAGCCTCAACGGCCGCAGAGGACCAGTTCACCACATCAGCACCTTTCTTGGTCAAATCAGTCAACGGTTTAACAACACTAGAAAAATTAGCGATGAAGCGACGGTAAAAATTAGCAAAGCCCAGGAATTTCTGAAGGCTCTTCACAGATGTAGGCTGAGTCCAATCATAAATGGCCTGAACTTTAACAGGATCCATCTCGATAGTAGAAGGGGAAAAAATGAAGCCCAAAAAGGAAACCTTCTGAACTCCGAAGAGACATTTAGACCCCTTCACAAACAAAGAATTAGCACGAAGAACCTGGAACACCATTCTGACCTGCTTCACATGAGACTCCCAATCATCCGAAAATACCAAAATATCATCCAAATATACAATAATGAATCTATCCAAATACTTTCGGAAGATGTCATGCATAAAGGACTGAAACACAGATGGAGCATTAGAAAGCCCGAATGGCATCACCAAGTACTCAAAATGGCCCTCGGGCGTATTAAATGCTGTTTTCCATTCATCGCCCTGTTTAATACGCACAAGATTATACGCCCTTCGAAGATCTATCTTGGTGAACCAACTAGCCCCCTTAATCCGAGCAAACAAATCAGACAGTAGAGGCAAAGGGTACTGAAATTTGACCGTGATTTTATTGAGAAGGCGGTAATCTATACAAGGTCTCAGAGAACCATCCTTCTTGGCCACAAAAAAAAACCCTGCTCCCAACGGTGACGACGACGGGCGAATATGCCCTTTCTCCAAGGACTCCTTTATATAACTCCGCATAGCGGCGTGTTCCGGCACAGATAAATTGAAAAGTCGTCCCTTAGGAAATTTACTACCAGGAATCAAATTAATAGCACAATCACAATCCCTATGAGGAGGTAGGGCACTGGATTTGGGCTCATCAAATACATCTCGGTAATCCAACAAAAACTCAGGGACTTCAGAAGGAGTAGAAGGAGAAATAGACAATAACGGAACGTCACCATGTACCCCTTGACAACCCCAACTGGACACAGATATCGATTTCCAATTCAATACTGGATTATGGACCTGTAGCCATGGCAAACCCAACACGACCACATCATGCAAATTATGCAACACCAAAAAGCGAATATCTTCCTGATGTGCAGGAGCCATGCACATGGTAAATTGAGTCCAGTACTGAGGTTTATTCTTGGCCAAAGGCGTAGCATCAATTCCCCTTAATGGAATAGGATACTGCAAGGGCTCCAAGAAAAAACCACAGCGCCTGGCAAACTCCAAGTCCATCAAATTCAGGGCAGCGCCTGAGTCCACAAATGCCATAACAGAGTAGGATGACAAAGAGCAAATCAGAGTAACGGACAAAAGAAATTTAGGCTGAACAGTACCAATGGTGACAGACCTAGCGAACCGCTTAGTGCGCTTAGGACAATCAGAGATAGCATGAGTGGAGTCACCACAGTAAAAACACAGCCCATTCTGACGTCTGTGTTCTTGCCGTTCAGCTCTGGTCAAAGTCCTATCACATTGCATAGGCTCAGGCCTCTGCTCAGAGGATACCAGCAAATGGCGCACAACCTTGCGTTCACGCAAGCGCCGATCGATCTGAATGGCCAAGGACATTGATTCATTCAGACCAGCAGGCGTGGGAAACCCCACCATAACCTCCTTAAGGGCTTCAGAGAGACCTTTTCTGAAAATTGCTGCAAGGGCACACTCATTCCATTGAGTAAGCACAGACCACTTTCTAAACTTCTGGCAATATACCTCCGCTTCATCCTGACCCTGACACAAAGCCAGCAAGACTTTCTCTGCCTGATCCACAGAGTTAGGTTCGTCATAAAGCAATCCAAGCGTCAGAAAAAACGCATCTACATTAAGCAATGCAGGATCTCCTGGCGCAAGGGAGAATGCCCAGTCTTGAGGGTCGCCACGTAACAAAGAAATAATGATTTTTACTTGCTGAATGGGGTCACCAGAGGAGCAGGGTTTCAAAGCAAGAAACAGTTTACAATTATTTTTGAAATTCAGAAATCTAGATCTATCCCCAGAAAACAAATCAGGAATTGGAATTCTAGGCTCTAACATAGGATTCTGAACTAGATAATCTTGAATGTTTTGTACCCTTGCAGTGAGTTGATCAACACAAGAGGACAGACCTTGAATGTTCATATCTACACCTGAGTCCTGAACCACCCAGAGGTTAAGGGGAAAAGAAAGACAAAACACACTGCAGAGAAAAAAAAAAAGGTCTCAGAACTTCTCTTATCCCTCTATTGAGATGCATTAACACTTTGCAGGCCAGCTGTACTGTTATGAACCTGGTGGTTAGGTGCACCTGGAATGACCTGATGGTTAAACGTCTTCAAAAGGAGATTTGTAGTTAAATTTCCGCGCTGCCGCTAAGATGAATTTCAGGAGAGTATAGTTGATTCACAGTGGTTTTATTCAACGCGTTTCAGGGGTCTCATGCCCCCTTCATCAGGAAATACCACACAGAATATACAGGCATCACAGGTATAAATAGTTTTGCTAGGTTAAAAAAATGAGCTCCACCAGGTCAGATGACTCAGTGTCAAAGTTCAATGATAACACACCATTAACAATTCAAACGATTAGAGAGGTATATACAATGACAAACTGATGGTTAAACTAAAAGACAGGACAAGCTCTGGGAAGTGGGAACTCTGCTGACCGCAATCCTAATCCTATAACACACACACTAGAAATAGCTGTGGAGCGTACCTAACGCTCCCTAGACGCCTCTTCACAGCCTAAGAGCTAACTACCCCTATCCGAGAGAGATCTGAACCAGTGCAGATACATTGACAGCTGGCATGGAGTAACAATCTGAGTGGAGTTAAATAGAGAAGCCAACCTAGCCGCAAACGAGGGCAGCTGAGGAAGCAACCTCAGAACCAGCAGTTCCACTCACAGCCACCAGAGGGATTCCACGGACAGAACTCGCCGAAGTACCATTCATGACCACAGGAGGGAGTTCGAGAACGGAATTCACAACAGATGTGGTGGGGGACAGGATTATGTGTGGTGATGTGGTGGGGAACGGGAGCATGTGTGGTAATGTGGTTGCTTGGCGAGATTATGTGTGGTGATGTGTTGGGGGGCGGGATTATGTGTGGTGATGTGTTGGGGGGCAGGATTATGTGTAGTGATGTGTTGGGGGGCAGGATTATGTGTGGTGATGTGTTGGGGGCGGGATTATGTGTGGTGATGCGGTGGGGGTGGAGCAACTGTGCAGTGGTGGGATTAGCGAGTAATCACGATGCCTCTTATATATATAGATAAGGAACAGTCTCACCCAATCTTCCAATAGAAGGGACTGTCGCATTCATTTGATGATGTACAGGTACTAAATTGCAAAGGGGTTACGCCAACCCGTTACCTTTTTCATCTCTTCTTACAAGTACGGTTTTTGCTATGTAGTCTGAGGACACCATGAGGTAGGGGTTCAAACACTGAACTCAACAATGTGTCAAATGTTCGGCTGTGTGCTGTTGTTTACTTACACTGAAGCTTTAATCACCTTGTAATTAACATTGCTGCGAGAGCGATCCAGCTCACTCAGTGAATCCTCATCTCGGATGAAGAAGCGCTCTTGCTTTGTGGTAGCAATAGGAAAAGATTCAATAAAAATAGAACATTCCTAGTACTATAGAAAAAATGTGAGACCTTTTCCAAATGTTGTGTTTTTATTGAATTCTACTAATAACATTTTTTTTATTTGATTTTTAACCTCTTTCCGACATAGGGAGTAATAGCATGCCGATGTCGGACTCCCCCTGTTTAGTGCAGGCTCTGGTGCTGAGTCCGCACCTTTCCAGGCACATGTCAGCTGATATAAAGAGCTGACATGTGCCCGCAACAGCCGTGGGTGGGATCGCGATCCTCCCGCGGCTGTTAAGTAGTTAAACCCCGCTGCCAATCTCTGACAGTGACATTTAACTCGTGTTTCCGGAAAGCGCATCGGAAATCCCGCCCATCGGTGACCCCGTCACATAATCGCGGGTCACCGATGGGTTTGCATGACAACTAGAGGTCTCCAGCAGACCTCTATGGTTGTCATAGCCGGATTGCTATGAGTGCCGCCCGGTGGTTGGCGCACATAGAAAGTGAGTGTTTCTGCTACATACAGGCGATCTGATCATCGCCTGTATGTAGCAGAGCCGACTGGACAAGTGCAGCTTCTAGTCTCCCATGGAGGCTATTGAAGCATGCCAAAATAAAAAAAAATGTTTTAAAAATATTAAAAAAATTAAAAAATATGAAAGTTAAAATCACCCCCCTCTCGGCCCATTCAACAGAAAACAATAGAAAAAGAAATAAAACCTACACATATTTGGTATCGCCGCGTTCAGAATCGCCCGATCTATCAATAACCTGATCGCTAAACAGTGTAGCGAGAAAAAAGTCAAAACACCAGAATTACGTTTTTTTGGTTGCTGCAACATTGCATTAAAATGCAATAACGGGTGGTCAAAAGAACGTATCTGCACCGAAATGGTATCATTAAAAACATCAGCTCAGCATGCAAAAAATAAGCCCTCAACAGACCCCAGATCGTGAAAAATGGAGAGGCTACGGGTATCGGAAAATGGCGCAATTTTGTTTTTAACAAACTTTAGAATTTTTTTGACCACTTAGATAACAAAAAACCTAGACATGTTTGGTGTCTATGAACTCATAATGACATGGACAATAATAATGGCAGGTCAGTTTTAGCATTTAATGAATAAGGTAAGAAAAAAAAATGTTTTTCCTGTTTTCCGGTACAGGATATGTTAAAACCAATGATGTTGTTCAAAAGTACAACTCGTCTCGCAAAAAACAAGCCCTCACATGGCCATTTTGACCAAAAAAATTAAAAAGTTATGGCTCTGAGATGAAGGGGGGCAAGAAATGAAAACACAAAAACAAAAATACCCCAGGTCATTAAGGGCTATAGTTACAGGATTTAAAGGGAACCTGTCATGTCTAAAAACGCTATTAACCTGCAGATATGGGGTTAATCTGCAGGTTGATAGCCTTGTAAAACCGTGCAGTCGCCGCACTGGAAATCCGGCTACCAAGAGAAAATTATCTTTATTTCTCCAGGCAGCCTTTGGCTTTCGGTCATAGAGGCACGTGCAGTGAAGCTGCAGTCACTGCTCAGTACCTAGAGACCATAACAACTTCACAAGACACATGCCCAAATCAATCTATTTGAAGTATACTAGAAAAATTTCATATTATATTGTGGGCCATATCACGGAGAGTATTGGGATAATCGCAACTCATGAATACAAAACCGCAGAAAAAATGCGATCAAACAACACCCAATATAATATTTTTGCAAACATGAAAAAACTTTATTGGAATAATGCCAGGATAGGGAACATGAGGGAACAAGGTTCATGCCATTTTACACATGTAAGGCTGGTTTCACACTTGCGTTTTTATCTGCATGCGTTTTTTAAAAAACGCATGTGTGAAAAAACGCATGTAAACGCGGTAAAACGCATGCGTTTTTTAGACGCATGCGTTTTTATAGAAAAACACAAGAAAACAAGAAAAAAACAAAAAACCCTAACCCTAACCCTAACCTTACCCCTACCCCTAACCCTACCCCTAACCCTAACCCTAACCTGAAATGCGTGGCACTGAAATACGTTTATATACGTATATACGTATATACGTATATAATTGCCACGATATTTCAGTGGCCACGTATATAAGTGCCACGTATTTAAGTGCCACGTATTTAAGTGCCACGTATTTAAGTGCCACGTATATAAGTGCCACGTATTTAAGTGCCACGTATATAAGTGCCACGTATTTCACGTAAATGCCACGATATTTCAGTGCCACGTATTTCAGTGCCACACATTTAAGTGCCACGTATTTACGTGCCACGATATTTCAGTGCCACGTATAACCACGTAGTTATAGTATTTACAGTACGTGGCACTTAAATACGTGGCACTGAAATATCGTGGCACTGAACGACGTGAATCGCGTGGCACTGAAATATCGTGGCAGTGAAATACGTGGCACTGAAATACATGGCACTTAAATATGTGGCACTGAAATACGTGGCACTGAAATACGTGGCACTGAAATACGTGGCACTGAAATACGTGATACGTGGCACTTAAATACGTGGCACTATGACTGTCAGAAAATGTTCATTAAACGGTTAGGGGTGAGGTTAGGGGTAGAGTTAGGGTTAGGGTTTGGATCCCTTTATCACCTTGATGGTGGTGGGTGGCTTTTCAGTGTGTTTTCTGTTTTTTTTCTATAAAAACGCATGAGTTTTTAACGCAAACAAACGCATGTGCTTAAAAACGCATGCGTTTACATAGACAGTAATGCATTTTTTTGCCGCGAAAAAACGCATGCGTTTTTTGCGGCAAACAAAACGCGCAAGAAAATGCTACAGGTTGCATTTTTGAAAATGAACGCATGCAGAAAAAAAACGCATGCGTTTACAAACGCGATCAAACGCGTACAAAAAAACGCATGCGTTTTCAATGTTAAATATAGGGGGAAAAAAACGCATGCGTTTTTTGTGCAAAAAACGCTGCAGACAAAAACGCAAGTGTGAAACCAGCATTAGAAACGCAGGGGTGCACAGCAGTGGGGTAGTAATATATATATACGGATAGGCTAGACATCACCACCCAAAAAATACTGGTAGTGTGAATATAACCATACAAAAAATATTTTTCAAGGGGAAAAAGGCCATCACGCCAAAACGCGCGTCAGGGCGGGTGCACGCTGCCTGCAAGACTCCCTACTTGCCCAGGTAAATATCTACTGTGTATATTGAAATTATCAGATGGTATTGTAAAATAGTTACCTGTGACTATGTATAACAGGGTCGGATCGGATGTACATATTTTTTTTGTATGGTTATATTCACACTACCAGTATTTTTTGGGTGGTGATGTCTAGCCTATCCGTATATATATTACTACCCCACTGCTGTGCACCCCTGCGTTTCTAACATGTGTAAAATGGCATGAACCTTGTTCCCTCATGTTCCCTATCCTGGCACTATTCCAATAAAGTTTTTTCATGTTTGCAAAAATATTATATTGGGTGTTGTTTGATTGCGTTTTTTCTGCGGTTTTGTATTCAGTACCTAGAGAGCGGCGTCTGTAACTGCGCCCCGGCACTGACTGACAGCCGGCTCTGTACTGATGCACTGCTGAGCCGGGGCATGTTTATAGCCGTCACTCACTATGTAATGAGCACTGACTAAAGTTGCATCGGCCGCGCCTCTGTAAGTGAAAGCTCGAGGCTGCCTCGTGAAATGAACGGTGTAATTCATAAAGACAACTCATCCTTAAAAAAATCCATCATATGGCTATGGTGATAGAAAAATAAAAATCTATGGATCTTGAAAAGTCAGGAGTAAAAAACACAAGCGCAAAAATGTTTAAAAGGAGCCTGTCACCATTTTTTTGCCACCCAATCTGAGACCAACATCATGTAAAGACAGACCCTGATTCCAGTGATGTGTCACTTACTGGGCTACTTACTGTAGTTTTCAATAAAATCACAGATTTATCAACAGGAGATTATCACTAGAGGACTAGTAACCCTGCTGCCATATAGTCCTCCATATTCATGAGCTCTGTATAACCTCTGTATAATATGCACAGTGTACACAGATAGCAGCCAATCAGTGGTGTGAGTGGGGTTATACAGAGCTCAGCTTTAGAGAACTGATAGATCTGCAGCAGAAAAAACAGTGATTTTATCCAAACTGTAGCAAGCAGCTCAGTAAGTGACACATGGCTGGAATCAGGGTCTCTACCCCTATGTAAGGGGGTGAAAAATCTCCACCCCCTTAAAAGTGTAAACTTGTTATGCTGCTATGTAGTTATTAAGGTTGAAGGAAAACTTTAAGTCCATCTAGTTCAACCCATAGCCTAACCTAACATGCCCTAACATGTTGATCCAGAGGAAGGCAATAAAACCCCATGTGGCAAAGAGTAAGCTCCACATTGGGGAAAAAAATTCCTTCCTACTCCACATACGGCAATCAGACTAGTTCCCTGGATCAACGCCTTATCAAGGAATCTAGTGTATATACCCTGTAACATTATACTTTTCCAGAAAGGTATCCAGTCCCCTCTTAAATTTAAGTAATGAATCACTCATTACAACATCATACAGCAGAGAGTTCCATAGTCTCACTGCTCTTACAGTAAAGAACCCGCGTCTGTTATTATGCTTAAACCTTCTTTCCTCCAGACGTAGAGGATGCCCCCTTGTCCCTGTCTCAGGTCTATGATTAAAAAGATCATCAGAAAGGTCTTTGTACTGTCCCCTCATATATTTATACATTAACATAAGATCATCCCTTAGTCTTCGTTTTTCCAAACTAAATAGCCCCAAGTGTAATAACCTATCTTGGTATTGCAGACCCCCCAGTCCTCTAATAACCTTGGTCGCTCTTCTCTGCACCCGCTCTAGTTCAGCTATGTCTTTCTTATACACCGGAGACCAGAACTGTGCACAGTATTCTAAGTGTGGTCGCACTAGTGACTTGTATAGAGGTAAAATTATGTTCTCCTCATGTGTATCTATGCCTCTTTTAATGCATCCCATTATTTTATTTGCCTTTGTAGCAGCTGCCTGACACTGGCCATTAAATGTGAGTTTGTCATCCACCCATACTCCCAGGTCTTTTTGATTGACGGTTTTGCCCAGAGTTTTAGAATTAAGCACATAGTTATACATCTTATTACTTCTACTCAAGTGCATGACTTTACATATATCCCCATTAAAGCTCATTTGCCATTTATCAGCCCAAGCTTCTAGTTTACATAAATCATCCTGTAATATAAAATTGTCCTCCTCTGTATTGATTACCCTGCAGAGTTTAGTGTCATCTGCAAATATTGAAATTCTACTCTGAATGCCCCCTACAAGGTCATTAATAAATATGTTAAAAAGAGGGCCCAATACTGACCCCTGTGGTACCCCACTGCTAACCGCGACCCAGTCCGAGTGTGCTCCATTAATTACTGGCCTAGAATTTCCGAGTTCAGTTTTTGTCCCCTTTTTGAATATTGGCACCACATTTGCTATACGCCAGTCCTGTGGTACAGACCCTGTTATTATGGAATCTTTAAAGATTAAAAATAATGGTCTATCAATGACTGTACTTAATTCCTGCAGTACTCGGGGGTGTATCCCATCCGGGCCCGGAGATTTGTCAATTTTAGTGATTTTTAGATGCCGCCGTACTTCCTGCTGGGTTAAGCAGGTGACACTTAATGGGGAATTTTTGTTATCACTGATCATATTGGCTGCCATGGAATTTTCTTGTGTAAATACTGATGAAAAAAAGTCATTTAGCATATTGGCTTTTTCCTCATCCTCATCCACCATTTTACCCAGACTATTTTTAAGGGGCCAACACTATCACTTTTTAGTTTCTTACTATTTATGTAGTTAAAGAATATTTTGGGATTATTTTTTCTCTCTCTGGCAATGAGTCTCTCTGTCTCAATCTTAGCTGCCTTGATTTGCTTTTTGCAGAATTTATTTAATTTTTTGTATTTATTTAATGCCTCATCACTACCTACTTCCTTTAATTCTCTAAATGCTTTCTTTTTGTCACTTATTGCGCCCCTTACAGCTCTATTTAGCCATATTGGTTTCCTTCTATTTCTATGTCAGGACTCTGAACATTTTTTATTACCTTTTTGTGCATTACTGCCCTTTTCCAAGATGGCGTCTTTGGTCTCATGTGCACTGTGTCGTCCTGCTATAAAACTCCACCCCAGCCTTCAGTCTGTGCTAGAGTATTCTGCCTTGCATCCAGCTCCTGACCTCTGGTGACTCCCTGGCTATATACCTGCTCCTGTGAACCTGTGGGGTTATCCTGCTACTCTGCTCTGAGTTCCTGCTGCATACACCAGTTCCAGTAATCCTCCTTCATCTGCTGCTCGTGTTTACTTCCATCTGCATTTGCTGGACATGTAAGCTGTTGCTGCTCTGCAAGAACCTGAGACTATTACCCAGACCTCCCTGGTTGAGCTAAGATATTATTTGAACTGCCTTATAAGCATATCTATCTGTGTTTTGGACTAAGCAAGGACTTATTCGTGTCAAGTATCCTCAAGAATAATTGTGCTTCATAGACTTTCTGCATGATTGCATTTTCCTCTGAAGTTTCCTATAGACTGCATTTGATATTTGCACCAAGTGTTGTGGACTTGAGTATCTCTCTGCACCTGTTTGAATCACCGTGTGATAATATAGACTTTACCACTTATAAAACTGTGTCCTGTAGTTGTCTTGTTCCACGCAAAGAGTCTCCTGAGTTATCCCCTATAATTATTACAGGATACTCTAGCCTAAAAAAAAAAAGGACACTGCTGGAACAATGACTTCAGAAAGCAGACTAGAGCAGGTGTTTTCCATAATTAGATCACTGCAGAAAGATGTGGAAGGTCTGCAAAAGAAGTTTGGAAGCTTTGAACACAATCAACAAGTGTTTGGACAGACTTTGCAAGACTTAAGCACCCGCATGGCAGCCCAGGAAAACAAACGTGCTGGCTTAGAGTCCCAGTATGGACGGGCTTTTCAGGACATAAGCATGCAAATAGGTGAACAAGCGACTTTTCCCTCTGGGCAACCGCCACCAGCTAGCCCACCTAAGTTGCCCCCATTCAGATTTAATGGTGATCGCGACAAATTTCGTGGCTTTGTGAATCAATGTATGCCTTATTTTGATGTGCATGCTGACCGTTTTCCTAATGATAGATCCAAAGTATTGTGTGTAATAATGCTGCTGACTGCACGAGCGCTAGCCTAGGCGAATCCGATGATTGAGTCTCGTGACCCACGGTTAAATAACTTGGATGATTTCTTGACCGCTATGGCATTAATGTTTGATGATCCTAATCGCTGTGCAACCGCTGAATCTGCTTTATTGTCTTTACGCCAGGCAAAACGTTCTGTTATTGAGTATGCTACTGAATTCAGGAGATTAGCGGTAGATACCAATTGGGACAGTTATGCACAATTGCCTATTTTTAAAAGGGGTCTGTCTAGTATTATAAAAGATGAACTAGCTCGCTCTGAGTTACCACAAGAGCTAGAGACATTTATACAGCATTGTGTGCGCATTGACATTCGCCTTACTGAGCGTAGGCAGGAGAAGTTTGCTGCATATAACAGTATTTCTAACTTTTCCCTTCCTTCCAAAGAGCCTGCAGGTAAAACATGTCGGGAGGGGGAGGAGGTGCCCATGCAAATTGATTCCGTTCAGAGGCGCGAGATCAATGAGCGCCGGGAGCATAGCCTTCGTGAAAGTGTATGTTTCTACTGCGGCCAGTCTGACCACTTCTTGATCAATTGTCCTAAGTGTCCTAGATGGCCTAACAAGGTGCTAGCAGCAGTAGGGGAGTATGACAACTGTGATGATGAATCTGACATCTCTGAATGTAGCCTGCCTTTAAACGCTGTATTCCATTCACTTTTTATGACTTCAGCCCCAAGGAGCTTAAGGAAAAGAACTCTCACTGTTCTCTCCCTATTAAGATCCTGTGTTCAGGACAGTGGATTTCCAGTGCAGCTATGATTGACTCTGGTGCAGGTGGCAATTTCATGGATATCGCATTTGCCAAGGAACATGGTATTGAAATTCAGCAAAGAGCCTCTCCAATTACCATGGAAACAGTGGAGGAGTCACCTTTAATCTCTGGGCCTGTGGATCAGGAGACCGTACCCCTTGAAATTGTGTTGGAGCCTAATCATCAGGAGCAGCTTTCTTTCTTGCTAATTTCTTTTCCTCATTTTCCTGTGATTTTAGGCATTCCTTGGTTGCGTTCTCAGAACCCAATTATCAACTGGGAGACCAAGGAGATTATCTTTCCAACAAGGAGCAACTCAGCGTTAACAGAAGCTGTCCCTGAGTCCACGGCTACGGAACCACATGTACAGGTATTTTCTTTACCTCCAGCATATAAAGAGTTCTCTGACATCTGTGACAAGAAGAATGCAGATCAGCTTCCCCCACACAGGCATTATGACTGTCCCATTGAGTTGCTGCCTGGGGCAGCTATTCCTTTTGGTAACGTATACCCTTTGGCGGCACCTGAGCTTCAAGCCTTAAGGCTAAGTGCACACGCTGCGGATTCCAATGCGGAATTTTCCGCAGCGGATTTGCAAAATCCGCAGTGAAAAACCGCTGCGGATTTCACTGCGGATTTATCGCGGTTTCTTTTGCGGTTTCCTCTGCGGGTTTTCACCTGCAGATTTCTATTGGCCCAGGTGGAAACCCGCAGCGGAATCCGCAAAAAGATTTGACATGCTGCGGAAAATAAACCGCAGCGTTTCCGCGCGTTTTTTTCCGCAGCATGTGCACTGCGGATTTTGTTTCCCATAGGTTTACATTGTACTGTAAACTCATGGTTAACTGCTGCGGATCCGCAGCTGCATAAACGCTGCGGATCCGCAGCAAAATCCGTAGCCTGTGCACATACCCTAAAGGAGTATATTGATGAAAATCTGGCCAAAGGCTTCATACGTCCTTCTTCCTCACCAGCAGGGGCACCTATCTTTTTTGTAAAGAAGAAGGATGGGACCCTGAGACCCTGTGTTGACTATCGGGAACTCAATAAGGTAACCGTACGAAACCATTACCCTTTGCCTCTGATTCCCGAATTACTAGAAAGAGTCCGCCATGCTAAGGTGTTCTCTAAACTGGATCTTCGTGGGGCTTATAATTTGGTGCGTATTCGTCCAGGGGATGAGTGGAAGACAGCATTCAGATGCCGGTATGGACACTTTGAATCTCTTGTGATGCCCTTCGGGCTTTGTAACGCCCCTGCAACATTTCAACACCTTGCTAATGACATTTTCAGAGATTTGTTGGACCAGTTTGTAGTGATCTATTTGGACGATATACTAATCTTTTCTGACTCTCTACAGGAACATGAAGAACATGTCAAAACTGTTTTAAGACGTCTGAAAGAGAACCATCTGTATATTAAGCCAGAGAAATGCGAGTTCCATCGTTCTGAGATACAGTTCTTAGGTTATATCATCTCTCCCCAGGGGCTGAACATGGAATCTGGTAAGATTCAGGCTATCCTTGACTGGCCGGTACCCAAGAACGTTAAGGAGGTCCAACGTTTTATTGGTTTTGCAAATTTCTACAGATGCTTCATTCGAAATTTTTCTGATATTGTCCATCCCATTACTTCCTTGACAAAGAAGGAAAAGCCCTTTAAGTGGTCATCACAGGCTCAAGAAGCTTTTGATCGGCTTAAGATCTGCTTCACATCAGCACTGCTGTTGATACACACAGATCCAACACTTTCTTTCATTGTAGAGGTGGACACTTCTGATAATGCTTTGGGGGCTATTCTCTCCCAAAGAACTGGAGAGAAGGGTCTGCTACATCCTTATGCTTTCTTTTCCCTTAGACTAACCTCAGCAGAGAAGAATTACGATGTGGGAGACAAGGAATTGCTGGCTATTATTGCGGCTTTCAAAGAATGGAGGCATCATCTGCAAGGAGCTGCACAACAGATCATAGTGCTAACTGACCATCACAATTTTGAGTTCCTTAGATCCGCTAGATGTCTTTCTCCTCGTCAGGCTCGTTGGAAGTTATTTTTAAATCAATTTAACTTTGTTATCTCGTACCGTCCAGGTTCTCGTAATGGGAAGGCTGATGCTTTATCCCGAATCCATGCTGCGGATTCCGTACCTGGAGCCCAGTCCAAGACCACTCTATCTGATGCCAATTTCATCTGAGTTATCCACGATCAGGACTTGTTGAAGGAGTGCAGGGAGGCCTATGACGGTGATGTATTTCTGGCCAACCCACCTGTGGATATTAATCTTGTCTTTAAGGGTGGCATGTGGTTCAGAGATCGACGTATCTACATCCCTGAGGTCATCCGTCTGCAGATCCTCAAGTTGGTACATGACTCCAAGTTGGCTGGTCACAGGGGGGTACAGAAGACACAAGAGTTCCTGAGCCGATTCTTCTGGTGGCCAACTTGCCTGAAGGATACCAAGGACTATGTTCTCTCTTGCGAGGTATGTGCTCGTTACAAGACTCCTCATGTGGCACCTACGGGTCTTCTACAACCATTACCTGTTCCGTCCTGCCCTTGGGGGTCTATATCAATGGACTTTATTGTGGAGCTGCCTACATCGGGGGGCATGAATACAATCATGGTGGTAGTTGATCGCCTGACTAAAGCTGCTCATTTTGTTCCGTGCACCGGCCTCCCCTCAGCTAAAGATACAGTGTACTTCGTTATGCAGAATGTCTTTCGGTTGCATGGGGTTCTGGATGAGATCATCTCTGACCGTGGAGTGCAGTTCACTTCAAGATTCTGGAAGTGGTTTTGCTCTGCACTCAATATTAATGTCTGTCTCTCTTCTGCTTACCATCCCCAGACAAATGGTCAGACTGAGCGTACCAACCAGACACTGGAACAATATCTAAGATGCTATGTCAGCCATCTCCAGGATGATTGGTTGGAGTTGCTGCCGTTAGCCGAATTTTCATATAACAATTCTCAGAGCGCCTCCACTAAATTTACACCTTTCTTTGCCAATCTGGGTTATCATCCGTGTTTCTTACCTAGGTCTCCAATTAATTCTCCGGTTCCGGCAGTGGAGGAAAGGCTGACTGCGATGAGGCAAAATCTGGAGGTTCTGAAGGAATCCCGGACCACAGCTCAAGAACGTTATAAGAGATCGGCTGATAGATTCCGTAAACCTGCACCCATGTTCAAGGTAGGAGATTCCGTGTGGGTAGCAACTAAGAATCTGAAGTTAAACGTTCCTTCACAAAAATTTGGACAGAAATTCATTGGCCCTTTCAAGATCAACAGTATTGTGAGCTCTGTGGCCTGCTGGCTGAAGCTGCCTAGGACTATAAAGGTACACCCAGTTTTTCATGTATCTTTACTAAAGCCTGTATCTCCTAATACCTTCCAGGGACGTGTTGTGCCACCTCCGCAGCCTGTGGTGATTGATGGGCAAGAACAATTTGTGGTTGAGGAAATTGTTGATTCCAGGTTTCGCAGGAATCGGCTCCAATATCTGATAAGATGGCAGGGATATCCCCCCTGAGGAAGACTCTTGGGAACCTGTAGAAAACATCAATGCCCAACAGTAGATTTCTCATTTTCATCAGAGATTCCCTGAGAAACCAGGTCCAGGATCGTCCTGAGGCCGCTTCTAAGGAGGGAGTAATGTCAGGACTCTGAACATTTTTTTTACCTTTTTGTGCATTACTGCCCTTTTCCTAGATGGTGTCTTTGGTCTCATGTGCACTGTGTCTTCCTGCTATAAAACTCCACCCCAGCCTTCAGTCTGTGCTAGAGTATTCTGCCTTGCATCCAGCTCCTGACCTCTGGTTACTCCCTGGCTATATACCTGCTCCTTTGAACCTGTGGGGTTATCCTGCTACTCTGCTCTGAGTTCCTGCTGCATACACCAGTTCCAGTAATCCTCCTTCATCTGCTGCTCGTGTTTACTTCCATCTACATTTGCTGGACATGTAAGCTGTTGCTGCTCTGCAATAACCCTGAGACTATTACCCAGACCTCCCTGGTTGTGCTAAGATATTATTTGAACTGGTTGATTAATAATACTATTAACCACCGCGCTAAACCGAAACTGGAATATCAATGTACTTACTTTTGATATGGCTATTACTATGTTGTCTGGGGTCCCTTGTGAGTGAAGGGTTACACCTGGTTACAGTGGTTTGCTGAAAGGTAAAGTGTGCAGCAGAGTGATATATTATTTGATTTGGACCTTACAAAAAAAATAAATAAAAAGGTGTTGATTACAAACACTTACTCTTTTTATGAGGCTGTATAGGTTGCACCTGTGGTGTTTCAATGTGGGGTTAATAGTTTCTCTTTCCACAGTGTAGTGAACCGATACTGGAAGGCAAAGTGTGTAAAACCTCGGTATATTGTTTATATTTTATACACAAAGTATCAAGGGTATTAGCTGGGTGCACTTACTCCTTATATAAGGTTGTACAGTTTACACTTGGAATGTTCTTATGTGAGGTTTTGGTATTTGTCTTTCCATAGTGTGGTAAACTGATGCTGGTGAGAAAACAAAGTAGAGAATAAAGTGATTTGCAAGCAATACACTAGAATAGTAGGAAGTTACTGGCCACAATAATTGCAGTGGTATTAATAGGAATTAGTTGGCACTCACCACATGTTTGCTTATGAAGGTACCCGCGGTGAGGTAGGCAAGGTAGTCCACTGGATACGGTGCCGATAAAGTAACCCGCTGAGCTGGGCGGGTTAGAGTCCGGTGTGCATGCCAGAGGCCGCGGTTCCTGGACGAGAACGTACCGGCGAGTGGTGAGGAGGTACCAGCGCCTCGCGTGCCCCGGCCGGAAGCAACGCTGAGGACGCGGTGCCGAGATGGGGCAGAGCTAGTGTGACGTCACAGAAAGCAGGGACGGGTGCGCGAGAGAGACAAGCTGACAACTAGTTTCGAGAGGTAACTCCCCTCTTCGTCAGAGGGGAGGGGAGTTACCTCTCGAAACTAGTTGGCAGCTTGTCAAAAAACGATTACCTTTGCTGGAACTGCAGGTTTCTGTTCCCCAATCTATTTCAGGGTAGTTGAAGTCCCCCATAATAATGACTTCTCCTTGAGTCGCAGCTTCATCTATTTGCTTTATGAGGATATTCTCCATTGCTTCCATTATTTTTGGAGATTTATAACAAACCCCAATCAGTAATTTATTATTTTTCCCCCTCCCCTTATCTCCATCCACATCTCCACTCCACATTTTCATTTAATTCACCTATATTATCACGCCGGATAATTTTACATACAGACACACCCCTCCCCCTCGCTTATCTGTACAGTCATTTCTGAACAGACTATAGCCCTGCAAGTTAACAGCCCAGTCATGGCTCTCATCCAGCCATGTTTCAGATATCCCCACCATGTCATAATTATGCTCCAACAACATTAATTCTAATTCGTCCATTTTGTTGGCGAGGATTCTGGCATTAGTATACATGCACTTGATGTTCCTCTCTGTACCTCTGTTCTTTCTTAAATTATTAATTGATCTAACCCCACCCCCCATGCCACTGCCACCCCCAACTTCCTTATTTGTGCCAAGGTCTCTATCTGCACTATCTTCCCCTCCTATAAATTGAATACCCTCCCCCCAATCCCTAGTTTAAACACTCCTCCAACCTTCTAGCCATTTTCTCCCCCAGCACAGCTGCACCTTCCCCATTGAGGTTCAGCCCATCCCTAGCGTAGAGCCTGTAGCCAACTGAGAAGTCGGCCCAGTTCTGCAGGAGCCCAAACCCCTCCTTCCTACACCAATTCTTGAGCCACTTATTAACCTCCCTAATCTCCCGTTGCCTCTCTGGCGTGGCACGTGGTACAGGCAGTATTTCGGAAAATACCACGTTGGAGGTCCTTGCTTTCAGCTTGCAGCCTAATTCCCTGAAATCATCTTTAAGGACCTTCCACCTACCTCTAACTTTGTCATTTGTGCCAATGTGTACCATGACCTCTGGATCCTCACCAGCCCCTCCCAGTAATCTGTCCACCCGATCAGCGATGTGTCGGACTCGAGCGCCAGGTAGGCAGCTCACCGTCCGACGATCCCTGTCTTTGTGACAGATTGCCCTATTTGTTCCCCTAATAATTGAGTCCCCCACTACCAGCACCTGTCTGGCCTGCCCTGCTCTCCTATTTCCCTCCTTACTAGAGCAGTCACTCCTCCGGCTTTCAGAGGACATGCCTGGCTGCAGCAGTGCTACCCCTGTACTGGCACCCCCCTCATCTGCCAACTTAGCAAACTTATTGGGGTGTGCCAGATCAGGACTAGCCTCCCTGGCACTCTTCCCTCTACCCCGCTTTCTAACTGTCACCCAGCTAGCTGCTTCACTGTCCTGCAGCTCCATCCTACCATCCCCCCTCATCTATCCCATTGAGCGTCTGCTCAGTGAGCAGAAGACTCCTCTCCATATTGTCTATGTACATATTTATTATGATGTGTATTGTAGTATAGGGCAAGGGTAGAAACTGTTATCAGACACTAGATGGGGCACTACATTGTACTGTACATAGTTATGTAGGAGGGGCTGTCTGTGTCAAGTAAAAGTGACTTCCTGTTTTGTAGTCAGTAGATGCCTAGTGCCCATGCTGGGCAGACAGCTCCACAACATCTAAGGCATATGCCCAGCCATTCTGAGTCCGGACGGACAGAGGGTACAGCTGAGGCAGCAACGTTCCCTCAGATCAGCACAGAAGACAAGAAATGGTCCTTAACCAGTACAGGGACACAGGTAGCTCACCATGTGGCAGATCATTGCTTGGGCTGATGCCTTACGTACCAGGGCGAAACGGATGGAGGAATACTCAGGTGTATTGAACTCGCACAGGGAGGACGCTGCATTATTGCAAGAGGCGTATGTCCCCGTAATGTACTGCAGGACGTAGGAGAAAGCGTAGGGAAAGCAGAGAACGTGAACTCCGTGGAACCTAATGCTAATGTTGTAACTGACTGAAATGTGCTGAGACAAAAAACATTAAAGTTCATCGTTTAAAATTGGAAAAAGACTCTGTCTCTTGTTGTCCAACAGAAGCAGTGGAACTTCAGCCAGCCCAGATGGTACAGAGAGTGAAACAAAAGGTATGCTGCAGAAGGGACATTGTTTACATGTAATTGGGGGCCAGGGTAGAGGTGATCAGTTAACCCCAGCCACGATTACAGCTCTGCCCCGACCTTTTATATCTACATCATGCTCTTAGATAGGGGTAGCAAAAACCTGGTGACAGATTCCCTTTAGTAAGTGCATCAATAAATCAGGTTTATTCTACTTCCACAGCAGCCACAACCAGAGATGGCTTCCATTACTACAAGCTCACCAAGTCAGATGGGTTTTCTAAACCGCAGTCTGAGTGAGTTGCTCGGACTAAAAGATGCAGTGCAGGTCTCGATGGACAACATGTGGTATAGCAAGGATCATAGATGAAGGATGGTTGACTACAAGGGGAACAGATTTCTAGATGAAGCAAAGCCAGATGTGCCACACAGGAACAGTGGATGTATAGGAAACTGGGATCTTACGGCAAGGAAGTAGCTAATCACAATAAAACAATTCATTATCTACAGGCAGGGCAATGGTTAATAGCAACAGTGCCATGGAAAAGTAAATGCAGTTTGGTATCTTTCAGTAAATCAGTTGTTAATAGCAGAAATGTATCTAAACTGGAACTTGTAGCATGTAAATGGTGAACCACAGGAATGCAAGACATATAAGCGAACTGCAGCTTGAAGAGATGTGTTACCTTGATTGCAGAAATCAGGTGTGAATAGGACTGAGAATAGTTGCAATGAGTTGGTAATTTGCACGCTGAGGAGATGGTGTGGACAACAACTAATAAAAAGGTCTGAGTTCTCTGGTCATGGAAGTCAAGAGTCGCATGGGAAATATGCTGGATTCCTGACTGGAGCTGAACAGAAGCAAATTCCTGCTCACCTAACCTCGTTTGCATGAGGAGATGGGGCTTCTTTATGACTGTGCCATTAGTGGCCGACTCAGACGGTGCAATGTAGTGATGTCATCATGCCACGTGTGCTGGGTCTCAGCGTTCTCCCTGTGTCTTGTAACCTACATGCCTGCATAAGTCCATTTCATTTGCATATACTGGGTCTGTGGCAATGTGAGAGATTTTATAAAAGTATGCTGACTGAACGGAGTTATGACATTATGTGGCGGTATACTACATGTATAGTGGTGCTGTAAACAGGTACGCGGATGAAACAGCACCGAGGATGAGAACACAGTGGAAACTGAACCAACAAACATTTACTTACTGACTGGTAATTATCACAAGTATAAGTCATGCCTACGGCACATGAGTTATTGTACAATGTAATACAGCAATTCGGCTACACAGAATATCAACTCAATTCTAACCACACACTATTGTTTTATTCTTACAAGTAAACAAATATTATCGTCAGTGATGTCTTGGTCTTAATACCTTAATCTGAGTTATGTCAATATCACAATCGGACCCATAACTGCTGTCTCTCTGTCACATGCTAGGCAATACGAGCGATAATATTGGCCTTAATGGAGAGTTATGATAACATACCGTTAGGCCACGAGTCCCTTATCAATAAGTCACTTTGTACACCAGTTACGCTGGCCGCCCTCGTCCTCTGAAGCACGGCTCCGGTCCTCTGTGTACCGTACGTCTACATTGGAAGTCACAGCTAACACGAACATCCCTCTTCAACAGCTTGGCTGTCTCTGTCAGCTCTGGCTTTGCTTCCTCAGCTAGGATCTCTTAGCTCTGGTCTCTTGTTTCCGATTCTGGCTACCCAGATTTGGTCACTCACCACCAATTCTAGTCACTCGATTCTTCATTCGGGTATCGTCTCTCTATATGGCGCCCATACGACAACCTCCTTCTATGGGTTCAGTGGCCAACTCCTCCCTTTCACTACCCTCCTGGGCATTTTATAATTAACAGACCCACAGCTCTCACCTGCCCTGGTGTCTCCTCCAATCTCTTCCCCTCAAAAATCAAGCTCTTCTTTATGCAGTTCCTGCTGATGCAATTCTTTCCATTTTCTCTTGTCCCACAATCTTTTGCCAGTAGATGGCTGTGCTGATTTGAGGACATCCTGTTATACATTAAGGGCAGAGACACACTGCCGTATTTCTCCTGCGATAATCGCATCGCACTGCACGGACTGGCCGGCACCTCTCCTGACCCGAGCCTGACAGCATGATGGATTACTATGCAGCGGTCAAGCTCAGGTCAGGAGAGCCGACAGCCAGTACAAGTTTTACGATGCGATTCTCGCACAAGAAATGTGGCAGTGTGTCTCTGCCCTAACTATGGACATTTTCCATTTATCCATCTCCTTACATTTCATAAGGGCATTGTCACGATTCCTCCCCTAAGTGTGTCTTGGACCCAGTGACTGACAGCTCAGTCATGCATTCTGGTGGTGTTGGTGTTTTGATGGACAGCTCAGCTGTCCAGTCTGAGTCTGGGAGATGCTGAGCTTCTTACAGGTGTTCCCTGTTCCAGGCTACTTAGCAGCACTGCTAGCCCCAGACCTCTGCCAAATGTAGCATCTGCTCAGTAGTTTGCTTTATATTTCTGTGCTGTTGATCTAACGCTGCCTGACCTTGGACCTCGTTCTGACCATCCATTTACCTAGCCCCTATGCTCTGATCCACTATCTTCATGGTATTCTGACCTCAGACCATGAACTGACTCTGCCTTTGTCTTTTCACTTAAGTTTTCTATGTACTCTCTTGCAATCTGACCCAACAACATTTGACTACTCTGCCTTATGGCCTGTCCGTGAGTAGTGACTAGCGTCACAGGCATATAAGAATATACTGCCTGTATGGTGAGTAGCAAGGTATAGAAGCAGTATGGTAGTGTGTAAGGGTAGGTAGGGTAAGGGGTACTGGCTGTATAGCAGTTTTTGTATGGTAGATAGGGTAAGGTGTACTGGCTGTGTAGCAGTTTTTGTATGGTAGATAGGGTAAGGTGTACTGGCTGTATAGCAGTTTTTGTATGGTAGGTAGGGTAAGGGGTACTGGCTGTATAGCAGTTTTTCTATGGTTGGAGATGGAATGGGAGTTGGCTCAGCTTCATTTGCACGGTGTCGTTTCATTGTGTGTCTCCATGTACATTGTTAATCTTTCTCCTTTTCTCTTAAATATCTTAAGCAGCTGGTGCAAGTTCACCATATGTTTACACTTGCTTCTTCCCTAAGAACGCATTTTGTTTTTGTCGCATTTTGTTCTGTGCAGTTTTGTCACAAAACCTGAAAGATATTCTGCTACCAGCAAAGTGAATGAGATTCTTGAAGTTTGGTGCACACCTTGTTTATTTTTTCCTTACAGATTTAAATCTGCAGCAGGTCAATTCTTTCAGTGTTTTTGCTTCAGATTTTACCCATAGTAATGAGTTGGGAAAAATCTGCAACAAAAATGTAGGTTAAAAAAAAGCAGCAATTTTTCCTGGCAACACATCAGAATTTTCTGCTGCAAATCCTGGACGTGTGCAAAGCCTTAGTCCTCTCACCGTGCTCCTTGGAAACCCTCAGCCACACTTGGGTCTTCTCTACTGTCTTTTCTGACAGATGCCATTCATTGCATGTAACATATGGTGTTTTCCAAGGGTTTGATGCCTTCAGTGGACCTCTTGAAGACTCAGACTCCAGCTGGGACACAGATCCAATGCTTTCACTTTCTGTACATAGCTATATCAATATTCTTACATAATCCAAATTTCATAGTACTACAAAATTGGCATTTGGGTAGGGTGTTGCATTAAAGGGCTGCCTCAGTGGTGGAGTCTACATCAGAAGTAATGTAAGAACTATACCATGAAGTCAAATGACTTTCGCACAAAGTTCAGGAATAACGTTAAAACTAATATTGTAGGGTTCCTTCTTGCTTCTTATCCATCAGACCTTTGTCTCCACAAAGTGTACTGTATTTTTCTAGTCCCACATGGTTATCAACAGATCTTTTAAGCCATATAAATGGTGAGGTGGAACCGTCTTGGATCAGACTTTCATCAATGACTATGACCTTGTCACTAATTCACCATTTGGTTGGTACTAATCAATCGATCCTACAAGATCTGCTGGTCAATTGGCCATCAAAATTTGGCTCTTGGAAAAGTTGCTTAGATCCTCATGCTTGCCAATTTTGCCTCTTCAACTACCTAATGTATCCCAATCCTCGTCAGGGGTCGTTGCCACCAAATAATTAATTATAGATTATTTAGTGTTTTTAATGTTATGGCTGGTCAATGTATGCTGTTCTGCATTCTGTTAAAAGCTTAGAGGCAAAGGGAATCATGCAAAGTACAGAAATGATTTAACTCAACCACCAGAAGTGATCCCCACCCCAACACTTCTCTATAGTGTTTTACAATAGCACTGTTACAAGGAAAACATACTGCATTAAAGTACAGAGACCACCATAAAAGTACAGCTTTTACCATATCATCAAGCTGCGAAAATGAGGAGACTATAGAATTACACAATACGGTTTGTAAAATGTAACCATTTACATTTCACTTTGTAGAAAAACCAAAACATTCCCGCTAATTAAACATAATTTGGAAAAATTACAATTCATGAAAATGTGTAATTCGGCATGCTATTTCTGCTAATTTTGTACAGGAATTCAATGTTCGGAGATTTACTTGGAAATTATGGATAATTTTCCAATTGTATCTACTGGGAGAACTCAGTGTTTTAATTACAGAATTTCCCTGTTGTTAAATATGCCTGGTAGCCGGCTCCCGGGTTTGGTGGCAATGTGATGTATTGTGTCGGAGCGCTCGCTCTGCTGGAGGCTTTTTGGGGAATGTTATCATTTTATATCTAATTATAGAGTACAGAAAGTTTGTCGCTTGAGGCTCTGTTGATATTGTCCATTCAGTAAGAAGCAGGAATGAAATGAACGGAGAAGAATGGGACCTATGATATCTTGGGAGGGATCCTGGAGACCAATAATTTGGCTTAAGTCCATCTCCTTGCACATTTGGCAGAAGTAACGCACTGTATCATTTGTATTTTGCTTCGTCTTTTCAGTTGTAGAAGAAATGGCATAAATAAGTGCGTGCATAAAATCGAGACACTATACACACACCTCATCATCGAAATTGCAAAACCAAGAAGAAATGGAGTTACGGAAATCACAGGATGGAGACGTGTTAATGATCTGCAAATGGTGAAAAATGGATTATAAATTTTCAAAACATCTCAATTTATTCAGTATGGAGTATGAGAAATCCCCGAACCTACAAGTCTTGGCTCCTATCAATGAGGTTATGAATGGTTGTCTGGTTAATATTTTGCCTCTCTGAATGCACTTGGGCACAGAAATCATCAAAATTTGCTGCAGGACATCTAGGACATCTGATCATGCTGCAATTTTTGACCAATGATGTCCTAGATGTGCTCAATGGGAGACAAGTCCGGAGATGCTGCAGACCATTGTAGCATGTTGTGGCCACACAGGCTGCTCACAGTAGCAAGAGCAATATACGGCCTTGATGTTGTATTGAAAAATGGCTCCTGAGGCACACTGGAGAAATGGCCGGACTATTGGTTCCACCAAATCAATATATCGCCAATCTGTTAGTGTACCTGGAATGAAAACTACAGGGGCCCGGATACTGTACATTGTCACCTCATACTATAATCCAGGGAGTAGGACTACTATGACGTTCCTTCATGAAGGCTTCTTCATTGCATTGCCCACCTGGTCTTCAGGTCCCAGTTCCTCCTTCTCTTCCTCCTATACCACCACCTCTTCCATCATCGCCTAAAGCATTTTTTGAAGGAAGAAAAGAAGTGGGATAGTGACGCTGATGATGGCGTCATCAGCACTGGCCATGATCGTGGAATACTCAAAGCAGCACAACACAGCACACACATCCCGCATAGAGGCTCACTCGTTGGTCGTGAAGTGGTGTTGTTCCCTAGAATGACTCACCCTTGCATTCTGCAGCTGAAGCTCCACTATCGCGTGCTGCTGTCACTCACACAGTGTTTCTAGCATATGTGAGATGGAGTTCCACCTTGTGGTTACGTTGTATATCAGACGGCAGAAGCGATGCTGCAGCGCAAGCAGCAGCAAAGTGAGAATGCCCGAGGTGTGCACACACTGCCCTCATTTTCTGCAACAGATCAGACATCTCGGGGTAATTTTTCAGAAAGCTCTGCACCACCAAATTCACCTCATGCACAGGCAAGGGATATGCACCAAACCGACTAAGCCCAGAGCTGGTACGAGATTTCACCCATTATCTTACACCACCAGGCCGGGCTTAAGGTTCAGCAGCACTAACCACTTATCAGTCTGTTTGATCTCCATCCACAGCTCCTGCGCGGTGTGGGATTTTTTTCTCCCAAACAGATGAGTTTCAGATCAGCTTCTGTAGTTTCCCCGCTGGTTGTGATGAAGTTGGTCGTACAGGTGTTATGTTGACTGGAAGAGGAGACCATGGAGGAAGCGGAGTAGGAGGAGGCAGAATGAACAGAGAAACATCCAGCAATCCTTGGTGCTGGTAGGACATGCGCCAAACACCTTCCGCTCCAGATCCAGCCACCACTTCATTTACCCAGTGTGTGCTGGAGCCGTGGAGGACCCTGACGACCAGCCCCACTGTCCGCTGGTGGGTCTAGGCCCCCGCAGCAGAGGCAGGTCTAAGCCTGACAGAGGCACCATATAGGCCCCCTGCCCTCACCCCTCTCCCGAATGATGCTGTTTGTCACCTTGGGAGCAGTGATTGATGAGATAGGGCGGCCGTGGTGTTCTCTGAAGGCTAGTTATCTCCCGCTCCCCGTGCAAGGTGTGTTTTCTGGATGCCTGCCACTCCAGGACCTTCCTGCACAGCAAACCACTCTCCCTTCCGACTACCCCCTCCATGTGTACGGGCTCCCTTCGATGGTGACCACGGGTAACTGAGAATCAGGGTTCATTTCTGAAAAGGGAGCCTGAGAAACGGCTATGACTTCCAAGGAAAGAAACAGGCGTGCCTAATACCCACGCCTAACCAGGTGGGGTAGTGACAAAAAATAACAATACAGGACTCTTTCCCTGTGTAATTTGAATTAGCACTCTTTAAATCCTTTAAAAAGGATCTAATGAGAACCCCACAGAGGCTAGTGCAGAGTGCCCCCACAGAGGTTGTTCTCAGAGTACCCCGACATACTCTGAAAATAGCCTATCCCCACAGAAGCTGTTTTCAGAGTACCACGACTGGAGCTAACATTGTCCCTCACTTGAGCTGCATCCTGACCCTACGCTAGAGAGAGCACAATTGCAGCGCCACAAATAATTTGACAGTTATACCGGCCAGGTCACGTGGTGCGCCAGTCAATCCTAGCCATGCCAATACTCGTCATGAATATGATGACTGTGGAAGTGCCCACAGCCGAAAAGCTTATTGATTTGCTGCGCTGTAGCCTTTAAACAAACTTTATTCAGCATCCGAGCTCTGAACACTAAAATGGACTTCCATGAGAAGTCAGTGTTCAGATTTGAGCACAGGATACTAGGTGTCCGGTATGATTCTTAAACTTTAAAGTTCGGGTTCGCTCTTCTGTATTCTTTAGTATCAAAAGCACTCAATCATAAACTCTTATCTTGGACCCATTTATCTCTTTACTTTGGACAATAAGAAGGTTCATTGTAATAACTTCAACTTGATAGATTGGAAACGATATGGTTCCAAAGAGAGATGCTGGATCTCTAAAAAGGATATTATTGGGCCAAACTTACATAGGAGATTTCACACCAAGCATCCTCATTCTTCTGTTAAACACTCTTGTAGGATTCACCCTAAAAGGGGCGATATCTCAGCTCTCCTGGACCAGTGCCGAATCCTGCTCCATTCTTCTATGGCTGCCACCCCTTGCTGTAGTCCTTGCTGTATTTTCCACGTAATCCTTACAATTTCCTTTGACATGATCCTTTTAATGCTGACAAAGACAGGCATGTGCTGAGTATTCTGGTAGCTTTACATTCTGTTTCATGTGTACTTCAGGAGTTTGTCCCCACGATCCATTACATTTAACAAATTAATCATATCTTTACAAAACTCCTACTTGTTTATCAAATCTCTGCATTTCATTCCTGGATCAGACTTGCAGTTAACCATTCCTCTACTGTAAGCATGACAAAATATTCTCTGCTATACTAGTGCTGCTTGCACTACAACGTTGCGGTAACAGCTAATGCAGTAAGTATCAAGTTTACCTTTTAATGACTTCTGTCAGTGATTAACCATTTGTTTGCTGATTGCCTACATTTCTGTAAATGACCATGTGTTTGCAAATGGCATACAGTTCTGCCATTAATCATTTGTTTGCTGAAAGCCCTGGACTGACTATACATCTGCTGTACCTGCATACATCTCCATTCCTTGCTGTGTCTTTTGTGGTTTCCTGCTTTGCTTGTCTACCTTCTCTCCTTCATATTCCTCTGCCCTGGTCTTCAATATGTACCCAATCTGGACAGGTCACTGACCAGCAGGAAATAGGTCCAGAATCTGAAAAGTATAAGGCCTCATTCACATGTTAGGGTACTGTCACACCGTGCAATTTTCGTCGCTACGACGGCACGATCCGTGACGTCGCAGCGTCGTATGATTATCGCTCCAGCGTCGTAGACTGCGGTCACACTTTGCAATCACGGCGCTGGAGCGATGCCGAAGTCCCCGGGTAACCAGGGTAAACATCGGGTTACTAAGCGCAGGGCCGCGCTTAGTAACCCGATGTTTACCGTGGTTACCAGCGTAAAAGTAAAAAAAAAAAAAACGTACACACTCACCATCTGATGTCTGTCAGGTCCCTTGCAGTCTGCTTCCCGCTCTGACTGAGTGCAGCCGTACAGTGAGAGCAGAGCGCAGCGGTGACGTCACCGCTGTGATCTGCTCTCACTTTCCAGCCGGCGCTCACAGTCAGAGCGGGAAGCGGACTGCAAGGGACCTGACAGACATCAGATGGTGAGTATGTACGGTTTGTTTTTTTTAACTTTTACGCTGGTAACCACGGTAAACATCGGGTTACTAAGCGCGGCCCTGCGCTTAGTAACCCGATGTTTACCCTGGTTACCAGCGAACGCATCGCTGGATCGCTGTCACACACAACGATCCAGCGATGACAGCGGGAGATCCAGCGACGAAAGAAAGTTTCAAACGATCTGCTACGACGTACGATTCTCAGCAGGGTCCCTGATCGCTGCTGCGTGTCAGACACTGCGATATCGTAACGATATCGCTAGAACGTCACAAATCGTACCGTCGTAGCGATCGTAATTGCACTGTGTGACAGTACCCTTAGTGAATCTTTTTCACACATTAAGTGTAATGGATCTGTTTTTCATATGTTTTGTGATTGTTTCCATTTTTACCATATGTCATCTGTTTTTTCATATTCAATTAAAAATTGTAGGAAGATTTCTAAGCACCTTCCAGCATCTAGTCAGTGGAATAGAGACAGCACTCAAACGCAACATGGATGGCAGCCATTTTCAGATTAATCTGGGTAGTGAAATAATGTCACAGCTCACAGCTTAGCCTTGGAGATCGGGAGAGAAAGTCATAAAACACTGAAGAAACTGTACAGCTAGTGTGTGACAGCCCAGCATTGAAAAAGAGAAGGGTATAAGGAAAAGAGAATACAGAGTTAATTGATAAAGAGAAAGAAATAGGAAAGTCACATCAAGTTTTGGAGAAGACCAGGAACGCTCAAATAGTTGGCAGCTTCTGTTGTTTGTGTGATTGTGTTACTTTCCTGCTACTACAATTCAACCACATGGGTTATGTTGGAGCAAGCCATCAATATTAAGGAAGGAAACGAAAAATCACAAATCGTTCAGTTATGGGCAGAATTCTAGCATAAAATTGTTTTAAATGTCACACAATTCTTATTTGCATACAATTTTGTAACTTCGCACTTTTATTCCATTCTAGGTCAACACTTGCCAACTTTTTGAAAAGTGAGATGAACTTAACTGGGGCGGGATAAGACCAAGCATGGCCAACAAATTCATCATAATTTACACCGCTACTGTGGCATAAATTACGACAGAAATGTACTTGGAGCACATTTCTTGGGGTGGCACACAGCAGCTGAAAGAAATGGCAAATTCTTTAGGTAACGACTTTGGAACATCCTACTCCAGTGCATTCTTCATCAAGAATACATAACACTGGTCTTGATTAATTGGGGACAAAAATATATGGGTCAAATTTTTTTTATACATCCATTTTATTAGTCTATTTTGATGTAAGGACATTCCTTACCAATAATGGTGCCTTTTGCCATTTTTATTTGTTGAGTGGTCACTGAGCATTTCTTGGTCCTTTCTGAAAAGGAGGAACATAAAAAAAAGCAAAACAAAAACACGGTAACAAGAGACCTCAAAAGTTTGTTAGGCATCTTTACCGGGTAGTCGGAGGTTTTGCAGGACTTTGGATTTTCGACAAATCCACCCCTGGTGAATTTGAATTTCAAAAGTTTTGCTCATCGTTAGAAAAATTGGGTTTAATGTGTCTGTGTGATGTCTACTCAGAAAGAAATGGACATCACTTCGAGCACTAACTCTGACGTTTGAGTAAAAACTTGGAGATAAATTTAAATTTTTAGAACCGGGTAATCGGACAGTGAAAGTAAGTATCCCAGCCACAGATTCAATCAAAGTGAAAACCAAGAAATGTAGATCTAAAGAACCAGCTGGAATCATCCTGTACTGGACATGAGTCAGGAAATCCTGACATAACTCAGCCATAACACTCAGTGATTCATGCACGGATAGCTCAAGGATGAGATTCAGATTTCTACAATGCCTTTAGTGTCAACGTCACATGTGGCCACTTGGAGGAGAAAAGTAAGAGACACCAAGTAGTGAAGCACGGTCTGTAAGAATTGGGTGAAACAGGATTATTCATAGTTACGGGCAAGTTTCCATAGCAAATAACATTGGTAAAGGGAACATTTTAACGGAAACCTGTCAGCAGGTTCTAGTACCCCCAACTGATCTAACCTGTTCTAGGTTGTTGAAATGCAGACTAATTTTGTACCTCTGTTTTTACAATCCTCTATTCCCTTCTCCTAGTCCCTTCTCAGGTAATCACTTTTCCAATTTTTATGCAAATAAAACCCAAGTGCAAGGGATTGGCCCTGCACTTATAGCTCCCCTGCCCCTCTCTGCGCTAGAGCTCCATGCCCACGATCAGGAATAGTAGCATTTTGGAAGCAGTTTATAATGCCTGCATCCAAAACGCTGCCTTATACAGTGCAAACACAGTGGATGGGATTAATAGGAATCCCATGTCCACTGTGCTTCTTTTTTTTATGCTGCATAAAATCACCGGCAGTGTGGGTTTCCGAGCCATTGCATGTACAGTTGGTGGAGAAAGGTCCATCAAAGTTCAACCTAGGTCGTTATTCAATCTACGTCACTATGGAAAAAAATATAGATTTCTCTTGCTGGAAAGCTTAGTGTTCCGTGCAGAATTTCCCATAGACTTGCATTAGATGCTGTGAATCAGCAGTTAAAAAAAGACATGCATTGTAAGTGCGTTTACGCAGCGCAAACACATCCAAAACATGCATCTATATAATAAATAATAACAATAAAATGATGTAGGCTCCCCTATATTTTTTGATAACCAGCCCAGGTAAAGAAGACAGGTGATGGCTGATTTCATCAGGTAAGGAAAATCCCTGGTTATTTGACCATTACCAGCCTAAAAACACAAGACTGCAGCCATCCCCGATATGGCACATTCATGAGATCCACCAATTTGGACACTTTGCCTGGCTCTTACCAATTGCCCTGGTGCACCAGGAATCGAACTAATAGTTTATAGGGTTGATACCAGCTTTGTAATGTCAGCTGGCATCAAGCCCAGGGGTTAGTAATGGAGAAGCATCTATCAGACACCCCCATTACTAACCTCGTAATCAAAAATAAAAAACACATACAGGAAAAAATAATTTATTTTAAAAAACACTACCCCACACCTCGTTCACCAACTTATTAAAGAGCAAAAATGGGAACCTAAAAACATAAAAAGCGAGTTGAAATAAAAACAAGACACTCCCTCATTCACCTATTTATTAAAATCCACGCATCTCTGACGTAATCCATCGAGATCCTACGACGTCCAATGATTCTGTACAACGGCGCTTCATAGGTCACTCCTGGTCAGTAACTCAGTAATGTCATCGCGCGTGAGACATGAGAACGACGCTCCATAGCTTGCTGTACAGAATTGCTGCTACTAACCTCTGAGCTGGATGCTCTTAGCAGTCATTATGAAGCTTGTCATCAACCCCATAAACTATTACCCAGTTTGCCAACACACCAGTGCAAACGGAAAGAGCCGGACAAAGAGCCAGAATTGGTGCATCAAAAGTGATGTGCCAATATGGGGGCAGCTGCAGGCTGCTATTTTTAGGCTTTGAAGGGGGAGATAACCAAGGAGCTTCCCAGCCTGATAATATAAGCCAGCAGCTGTCTGTTTTACCTTGGCTGGTTATCAAAAATAGGGGGGACCGCACATAATTTTTAAAAATTATTTATTGATTAGGTTAATGCAAGTACGCAAAGCACTAATCTCACAAATATCTATCTATGCTTTATAAAAACACATTAAAAACCGCAAGTGAGCGCAGGTGCAGAATTCATGTTGAAATTCACCTGCGTCAAAGCCGGAGCAAACACTGATCATGTGCATATACCCTTACAGCTTCCCTGCTTCTGTTCGTCAATCCGCACCCACCATTGTCTTGTCTGAGTGACCTGCCTCCCTTTCTGGAGGTCTCGCCAGGTCCATATGTGCAGATCAATAGTTCAGGTTCTAGCAATGTCATTAGGACCTTCCTGCACATGACCGGAGGACGACGATGGTCAGCAAAAGAGGAAGAAAGGCCGAATAGCTGTAAATGCCGGAACAAGCACCTTGCACTTGCCACTCATTTACATGAAAATTGGAAAAGCGATTACTCAGGACTGTAATACAGGCTTGAAAAACCATGGAATTAATCTGCATTACAATAACCTAAGACACATTAGATGAGTTTTGTAGGAAAACCTGCTAAAAAGTCCCTTTAAAGGGTGTTTCAAGATATTGTAAATCCTGCGTGTGTCATGATCAAGCATGATAAATGCAAAGTACATGGAGAAAAAGTTGGGATTTGCATCAATATCGAGTTAACTCAGAACTTCAGAACTGGGGAATGATGTGCAGGGCGATCAACGAGAGAAAACAAGAAGTAGCATCTACGCTTATTAAAGATGGGTGGATGGATTCATGGCCAGGTCAGTAGTTTGTGGTGGATGGATTCACGGCCAGGAGAGTAGTTTCTGGTGGATAGATTCACAGCCAGGTCAGTAGTTTCTGGTGGATGGATTCACGGCCAGGTCAGTAGTTTGTGGTGGATGGATTCACAGTCAGGTCAGCAGTTTCTGGTAGAAGGATTCACAATCAGGTCAGCAGTTTCTGGTAGATGGATTCACAGTCAGGTCAGCAGTTTCTGGTGGATGGATTCACGGCCAGGTCAGCAGTTTCTGGTGGATGGATTCACGGCCAAGTCAGCAGTTTCTGATGGACGGATTCACGGCCAGGTCAGTAGTTTCTGGTGGACGGATTCACAGGTCAGTAGTTTCTGGTGGACGGATTCACGGCCAGGTCAGTAGTTTCTGGTGGACGGATTCACGGCCAGGTCAGCAGCTTCTGGTGGATGGATTCTCGGCCAGGACAGTAGTTTCTGGTGGATGGATTCACGGCCAGGACAGTAGTTTCTGGTGGATGGATTCACGGCCAGGACAGTAGTTTCTGGTGGATGGATTCACGGCCAGGACAGTAGTTTCCGGTGGATGGATTCACGGCCAGGTCAGTAGTTTCTGGTGGACGGATTCACGGCCAGGTAAGTAGTTTCTGGTGGACGGATTCACGGCCAGGTAAATAGTTTCTGGTGGATGGATTCACAGCCTGGTCAGCAGTTTCTGGTGGATGGATTCACAGCCAAGTCAGCAGTTTCAGATGGATGGATTCACAGCCAGGTCAGCAGTTTCTGGTGGATGGATTCACAGCCAAGTCAGCAGTTTCTGATGGATGGATTCACAGCCAGGTCAGCAGTTTCTGGTGGATGGATTCACGGCCAGGTCAGTAGTTTCTGATGGATGGATTCACAGCCAGGTCAGCAGTTTCTGGTGGATGGATTCACAGCCAAGTCAGCAGTTTCTGATGGATGGATTCACAGCCAGGTCAGCAGTTTCTGGTGGATGGATTCACAGCCAAGTCAGCAGTTTCTGGTGGATGGATTCACAGTCAGGTCAGCAGTTTCTGGTGGACGGATTCACGGCCAGGTCAATAGTTTCTGGTTGACGGATTCACGGCCAGGTCAATAGTTTCTGGTTGACGGATTCACGGCCAGGTCAGTAGTTTCTGGTGGATGGATTCACAGCCAGGTCAGCAGTTTCTGGCTGCTGGTCAGGAGACACGCAAAACTATTACTTTTCTGGCGCAACATAAATTGTGCAATGATGGCGTCTCTAATCAAAAGCAACAACGTAACTAAGATTCATAGAGCTCCTGTCCGGAGGTCAGAGACTATTGTCCTAGCTGATGAACTAGAGTCCCAGAAATTGACCTACCCCGCTCTAGTGTCTATTGTCAATCCGATGATAATGATGCAAAATACCTATAATATTTCAGAGATTAGTGCTACAAAATCACGTCTGCAACACATTTCTTAAAATAAAATGGACAATTCCTTTAAATAAGAATAAAAAAAAGACTTCAATCTCTGTCAGTGATGTGATGCATTTCTTATCGGGTATCCTCTGAAAATATTTACTTGGCAAGTCCACTTTACAAGTTGCGTTCATAGAATTGTGGCTTGTAAATGACCCCTATTGTTTCATTTCTTCAAGATAGTCCATGTGGGATGACCAGTTCTCGTGACTTGGCGGCCTTCCTCATAACCCGTCAAAACTAAACAATGGCCAACCCCCCCCCCCAAAAAAAAACCCAACACAATACACATTGTTGATGCCCAAATTCCAGAAGGACGAGTGAAGCAAGCATTGGTTCTTAGTAAGCCCGGCAGAACGTGGAAGTCCTAGTAGTCCGCCGGCAGGTGTAATTGCGTTTCCTTCCTCTGTGTACTTAACAACTTACATGGTATAGGTAGATTAGGGTTTGCACAACAGAATACATTGCCCTCGCTCTACAGAAATTACACAAGATGATACACTGCAATGTAATGAAAGTGTCGGCCCCCTCTCCCTCCGCTCATAATATATTCTTTGACTGCCTCTATATGTTCTTGTGTTGGCTCATTTGCATTTGTATTGTGCCACTGCCTGGATGGGTGCTAAGGTCAATTGGGACTCAAGAAAAGAGGGGGAAATTTATGCAAAAAGTGTTGATTGCATTTGTATGTAATGAAATCATTCAATATTCATCGGAGTATAGAATCTAATCTTGCAGGAAAACTGAAGGACATAAGAGTCACTGGGAAACCGTAATGAGCTTCTGTAGTGATTAAAAAAACACTTGAGTTTTTCGAAAATGGCAGTGGAAATAGTGTCTAATCAGCAGTGAATGTGGGAGGCAGAGATTGGAGTGACATTCTGCTGAGAAGACGCCGAAATGTATGCACGCCGTAAACTTTGACATGCCAGCCGCGCTCGGCGTTGCAGAATCGTAAACTAGGCAGATACTTTTCTAAAGCAATTTGCCGTCTGTCTGTCTCCATCCAGCTGTCCTGATCACAACACTTCTCAATTATATAGCTCTAAAATTCAAAACCGTATTGACGTCCCTGTGACAGGTTTATCTCTATATAATGAGTGACGTCTCTAGGAAGATCTTTTAAATGGAACCTGTCATGCCGCTCAAACTGCTGGCCTCGTTGCACAATTGCAGCCACGTACAGTTGTGCTCAAAATTTTACATACCCCGGCAGAATCTTTGCTTTCTTGGCCTTTTTATAGAGAATATGACTGATAACACCAAAACTTTTTCTCCACTCATGGTTAGTGGTTGGGTGAAGCCATTTATTGTCAAACTACTGTGTTTTCTATTTTTAAATCATAATGACAACCCAAAACATCCAAATGACCCTGATCAAAAGTACACATACCCCATTTCTTAATACCGTGTATTGCCCCCTCTAACATTAATGACAGCTTGAAGTCTTTTGTGGTAGTTGTGGATGAGGTTCTTTTTTTTCTCATGGTAAAGCTGCCCACTCTTCTTGGCAAAAAGCCTCCAGTTCCTGTAAATTCCTGGGCTGTCTACCATGATCTGCGCGCTTGAGATATCCTCAGAGTGGCTCAATGATATTGAGGTCAGGAGACTGAGATGGCCACTCCAGAAACTCCACTTTGTCCTGTTGCAGCCAATGACAGGTCGACTTGGCCTTGTGTTTTTGATCGTTGTCATGTTGGAACGTTCAAGTACATCCCATGCGCAGCTTCCGGGCTGATGAGTGCAAATTTGCCTCCAGTATTTGCTGATAACGTGCTGCATTCATCTTTCCTTCAACTTTGCCTAAGTTTCCTGTGCCTTTGTAGCTCACACATCCCCAAAACATCAGTGATCCACCTCCGTGCTTTACAGAAGGAATGGTGTTCCTTTCATCATAAGCCTTATTGACCTCTCTCCAAATGTAAAGTTTTGTGGCCAAAAAGTTCAATTTTAGACTCATCACTCCAAATTACCTTGCTCCAGAAGTGTTGAGGCTTGTCTCTGTGATGTTTTGCGTATTGTAGGAGAGATACTTGATAGCATTTGCACAGTAATTTCTTTCTTCTGGCGACTCGACCATGCAGCCCATTTTTCTTCAAGTTGCTCCTTATTGTGCATCTTGAAACAGCTACACCGCTAGTTTTCAGAGAGTCCTGTATTTCAGCTGATGTTATTTGTGGGTTTTTCTTTGCATCCCGAACAATTTTCCTGGCAGTTGTAGACGACATTTTTGTTGGTCTACCGGACCGTGGTTTTGTTTTTACAGAGCCCCTGATTTTCTATTTGTTAATCACAGTTTGAACGCTGCTGACTGGCATTATCAATTCCTTGAATATATTTTTGTATCCCTTTCCTGTTTTATACAGTTCAACTACCTTTTCCCGTATATCCGTTGACAATTCTTTTGCTTTCCCCATGACTCACAATCCAGAAACGTCAGTGGCTGAGAGATGCAAGAGTCTGTCTGGATCCCAGAAACTCAGCTTTTATGCACACACTGATTACAAGCAAACAGGTCACAGGTGAGGATGTTACCTTTAGTAGCCATTCAAACCCATTTGTGTCAACTTCTGTGCACGTTATCAGGCCAAAATCACCAGGGTACGTGAACTTTTGATCAGGGTCATTTGGATGTTTTGGGTTGTCATTATGATTTAAAAATAGAAAACACAGTAGTTTGACAATAAATGGCTTCACCCAACCACTAACCACTAGTGGAGAAAAAGTTTTGGTGTTATTCATATTCTCTGAAAAAAGGCCAAGAAAGCAAACATTCTGCTGGGGTATGTAAACTTTTGAGCACAGCTGTATATTATCCCCTGAAACTCTTCGGTGACCGGGCACCTTTCTAACCCTATAAACCTGCAGATTAACCTCATACCGTATATACTCGAGTATAAGCCGACCCGAATATAAGCCGAGGCACCTACTTTTGCCATGGAAAACTGGGTAAGCTTATTGAATCGAGTATAAGCTGGCTATGCATTGTCCCCCTCATCCCTGTCCTGCTATGTGTGGCTCCCCCTGTCCTGGTATGTGACTCCCCCGGTCCCGCATTGCTCAGCTCCCCCGGTCCCGCATTGCTCTGCTCATTAAGGTAATGAATATGCACTCCACCCCTATGGGAGTGGAGACACGTCCATATTCATTACCTTAATGAGCGGTACCACGTGACTGCTCAGCACAGGCGAGGAGAGCTGCCGGCTCCAGGACAACAGATGCAGGGATGGAGATGCAGCGACGGAGGGTATGATCTCTTCTGTTAGCCGGCAACTGCAGCTGTCACTGTGCCACAGCCGCCCCTCCCGCTTTTTGGACCGTGACTCGTGTAGAAGCCGAGGGGGAGCGTTTTCAGCCCCAAAAAATTGTGCTGAAAATCTCAGCTTATACACACTTATATACGGTATATCCACCTGGGACCATAGCCAGAGACCAGACTAGATCGGCACAGGCCGGCTATTCCCCACGCTGCTGCAGCTGACATTGTATTGCGTGTACATGGGGAGGGATCTATCACTAGTCTGGTTCTCCAACGATGGTCCTCAGCTGGATCATTTAAGTATACTCTCTTTGAAACGCTTCGACAACTCGACAATCATACAGCCAGGCTCTTACTCAAGCTACCCCCCGTTTTGGGAGGGGGGTTCTTTTCGATATTACCTTGTACTGCCCATATCCTTTTCAGGTTCTGCATGGTATCATAACCAGTCCCTCTGGGACAACAGATTTAGGGTCTCTATTTTATTTTACACTTTTACTCCGGTGCCCAGTTTTGAGACTGACCAAGGACATCATCTGCTTGGGTTCGTATTTTCTCCCAATGTTTGTTTGGATTTCCTATCAGTACTCTTGATTTTCCAATTGCTATAAAATGAGCCTTATCTGGGTTACGAGTCCTATTGGGGGCATGGACCGATATGTAAGATGACAATTTGTGCACATGGCTGCTGAATAGGTTGGCACTATGTAGGACATATGAATGTATAATATAGTTCTATGATTTCAGTCCATTTTTTATTTTCCTGTTTGCCAACATTGCCGCACCTGCGAAGATCACATCTCTGTTCACGTGACAAAACCTGCCCAGAAAGGACCTTGTTTCTCAACAGATAGACTGCACCTGTAGAGCTGGCTGTAGACATGAGATAGCTGTCGGACAAAAGCTAATTATGTAAAAGTCAATTATGTAATTCATTTTATGATTCTTATGATGTAAGTTGTGCTGCTGTGATACCATAATTTCCCACGGGATCAATAAAGTGTATCGTATCGTATCGTAATTCTCCAAATGACTTTTGCATTTGTTACCTAAAATATTCCGGCAAATGTGTTTTTTCTCAGTACAATGCAGTCAGTGATCGTGATTTCTATACGCCAATCCATGTCATAGTGATGCAAGTCTACTCACCAACAATAGATGCCGAGAAGGACCTTGAGCTATTCTACAATCAAATTCAAGAGGAAATCGACAAGACACCAAAACAAGACTTACTCATTATCATGGGAGACTTGAATGCCAAAGTTGGCCATGGCAAACATGGAATTCTTGATGAAAACTTTAGACTTGGTGAAAGAAACGAGACTGGAGGAAGATTCAGTGACTTTTGTATGACAAGTCAACTGTCCATCACTGAACACCTTCTTCCAAAATCACAAACGGAGACTCTACACATGAACATCACCGAATGGGGCCCATAAGAATCAGATTGACTATATATGTATTTGCCAAACATGGATGTTGTCGATCATTACAGTGAAAAACAAGGCCAGGAGCTGTGGAACTGATCATGAACTTCTGGCAGGAAAGATTAGAGTCAAGCTGCGCAAATGGATCAGACAACAAGCCATTTTTTAGAATGGTCTACACAACCGATTTACATCCCTGGACATGGATGACAGAAAGCCTGAGGAATTGTGGACACACGCAGAGACTCTCCATATGGAGTATGTCTGTGTTTGTGCCTTTCCTACTGTTTGAATGCAGATTGCTTCTATTAATTATTTATGGATATATACATATATATATATTTTCAGTGTGGTCCGGTTGGGTGCGTACAGTCATGCATCCCAGGGGATAGAGTGCTGCTCTGTATGTTTGCATGATATGCACTGGCCCGTTATCTTTCTCTATGGGTTTTGTATATGTAGATATAAGGAATATTTGACTCCATTACCTTTTACAAACTTTGCCCTATCCTTGCCAATTTCCAAGATGGCCGCTAAGGTTTTAACTTCCTATGCGCATGCGCCGCCCAGTCGCCTCTACCTCTGCCGGTATTCGCTTCCGTGATGTCTCCTGTGCTTGATCATGTGGGGCCCCATGTGCTTCCGAAGCAGGCGGCTGTGCAGTATGTAATCCGGCAGGCGTTGAGGTGGTCATGGCGACGTACTGCGGTACGTATTTAGATTTCCGGTTGGATATGCATTTAAACCTGAGCCCCACTCCATTGACACGGCCCCTGAGGAAGGAGTCTTTTCTCCAAAATGGGCGTCGTGTGGGCTGGTGGACCACCTGGGTTCCTGCTATCGCATACTGTAAGTGATATGTGTGAACTTTCATACTACAGGTTGGGCCATTTATATGGATACACATAAATAAAATGGGAATGGTTGGTGATATCAACTTTCTGTTTGTGGCACATTAGTATATAGGAGGGGGGGGGGAAACTTTTCAAGATGGGTGGTGACCATAGCGGCCATTTTGAAGTCGGCAATTTTGGAACCAACTTTATTTTTTCTAATGGGAAGAGGGTCATGTGACACATGAAACTTATTGAGAATTTCACGAGAAAAAACAATGGTGTGCTTGGTTTTAATGTAACTTTATTCTTTCATGAGTTATTTACAAGTCTATGACCACTTATAAAATGTGTTCAAAGTTCTGCCCATTGTGTTGAATTGTCAATGCAACCCTCTTCTCCCACTCTTGACACACTGATAGCAACACCGCAGAAGAAATGCTAGCACAGGCTTCCAGTATCCGTTGTTTCAGATGCTGAACATCTCGCATCTTCACAGCATAGACAATTGCCTTCAGATGACCCCAAAGATAAAAGTCTAAGGGGGTCAGATCGGGAGACCTTGGTGGCCATTCAACTGGCTCACGGCGACCAATCCACTTTCCAGGAAACTGTTCATGTAGGAATGCTCGGATCTGACACCCATAATGTGGTGGTGCACCATCTTGCTGGAAAAACTCAGGGAACATGCCATCTTCACTGCATTACTGAACAGTTTCCTGGAATTCCAGAAGTGCCGTGTTTCCCTAATTACGGCTCATACATAGTCTGGTCTCCTCTGTGGCGACATACAGATGCAAACACTGGATGATAAAGAAACAAAATAGAAGAATTGATGCCTTCAAAATGTGGCGTTAGAGAAGGATGCTATCAATACCATGGATGGCAAGAAGAACAAACAAATTAATCTTTGAACAAATCAGGCCAGACATGTCACTGGAAGCAAGGATCACCACGCTATGACTTGCCTACTTTGGACACCTTCATACGAAGGGAGCAATCACTGAAGAAGGACATCATGGTCAGAAAAATAGAAGGAACAAGGTGAAGAGCAAGACCAGCAACCTGATGGCTTCATATTATCAAGAGAAAGGCAGAGAAGACCCTGGTGGACCTATGCAAGCTTGCAGAAGATTGATTTTCCTACAGAGTGTTCATCCATCAAGTCGCTATGGCTCAAAATCGAGCTAAAGGCCAATTAATAAATAACACTATCACGCTGTGAAGGTCTTCGGTAAGGAAGGGGGGACCTCAAGCTATTCATGGATTCCTAACGATCCCTGTCCCAGGAGTACTCTTAAAGGAAGAGGGGCCTGAGTCTCTGAATTTACTATGCTCCTGTTAATGTCCTAAGCTGTCCCCTCCCCAAGGAGGCCTGAGACAGATATGGTAGTGTATATACACATAAGAAACAGAGATAACAGGTTGGGGGATATATAAAAGTATGAGAGACCTGTATACCAGGATGGCAGACATATATACCAGGATGGGGGATATATAACCCAGGATGGGGGACATATATACCAGGATGGGGGACATATACCAGGATGGGGGACATATACCAGGATGGGGACATATATCCCAGGATGGGGGACATATATACCAGGATGGGGGACATATATACCAGGATGGGGAACATATATATACCAGGATGGGGAACATATATACCAGGATGGGGAACATATATACCAGGAAGGATCCCAAGATGGGTGATATTACTACATAATGGGGGAGGGGGTGTAACTTGCATGTCCCCATATGATTTAAAACGTTACAAAGGCCCATACATCTGACCATTATGTGAGGGGGGCAGATACAAATCTTGCACCAGGGCCCATCATAATCTAGTTACGCAACTGCAGGCAAGATGTTATGCAACAACACAATAAATCCACACTTATTTTTGATTTATATCGTATAAACTTTTTATTTTAATTTCATAAGCAGCATAAAGAAGATATTGTACAGTACCTGAATAATTTTCACAAGGTTGCAGAGAATGTGTGTTCATGGCTGAGTTTGGGGTCTGGTAATGTTACACTATTCCTCATCCAAAATGACTGTTCATTTTCTTTTTATTGTGAGAGGTCTCCAGATTAATAAGGATGGTGATCATACGTCACATTGTCACCCTATATTCAGAATCACACTCTCCATAATGCAGTATGAAAGATATATCATGTACCATCACTGCATATGGAGGAAAATGTGACTGGTTCACCGCTATATAATTGTCCACAGTCCACCTTTAAGCTGAGAAGTCCTACTCTAAAAGTTCCTTAGTCTTCAATGCTAGCTGCTTGTCTATTTCTGCCGATACGTCATCTGCCATCTGCTGGATCTGGAACAACATGATACAATAAGAGGACTACAGTCAGCAGAGGAACTATGGTTGACAGCTGATAACAAACAGACTTTATATAACAAGGACTTTTTTTTCTAGAAAATATTTTTTTTACATATATACAGCACCATCAAAGGTTTGGACACACCAGTTCATGCAGTGGTTTTCTTGTTCGTATTGGAATATGCACATTGTAGATTCAGACTGAAAGCAGCAAAACCACAAATTATCACATATGAAAACAAGGATTAAAGAAACACGTGTAAAAGGAACCTGAATATTTGTTACACCTTAGATTCCTCAAAGTGCTTCCCTCTTACTTTGGTGGCATACTTACACTCCCTTTAGTAGATTGCCAACAGGAATGCTTCCAATGAACAGGTAAGCCTTTCAATAGTTCATTTTTGGCCTTCAGAAAGTGTTTGCGACCATCAAGTGTGTTTTACAGAGGCAGCGTTGGCACACCGTTCCATACCGTGCTACGCCCTATTCAACAACTGTTCTAATCTAGAATATGGCAAGAACCACTCAACTAAGAAAAACAAAAGTCCATCATTACTTTAAAGACAAGAATGTCAGTCAATCTGGAAAATTGCTACAACATTGAAGGTATCCTCAAGTGCACAGCTGGAAAAGAAGACAAAGAATTACCTTTGCTGCAGAGGATAAGTTCATCAGAGTTACCAACCTCAGATAAACAGCCATCATAAATGATGAACAGAGAACAAATAGCAAACACATGACAACATCAACTGTCCAAAGGAGACTGAAGACCACAAATAATTAGAGTTGTTTTGGCCAAGCAACAAAAGGACTGAACATTACACGAGTCAAAATTTGAGTTTTAGGTACCAACCATCATATGTCTTTGTGGGATGCAGAAAAGGTGAGTGGCCAATTTCTACAAGTTGTGCCCACCTTGCAGCATGGAGGGGGAGGTGTGATGGTGTGGGAAGGCTTTGCTGGTGACACTGTTGGTAATGTATTCCAAATTCAGGCACCCTTACCTAGCATGGCCACCATAGCCTTCTGCAATGGCATGCTATCCCATTTGGTCACATAGTGGAACTATCATTTGTGTTGTAACAGGACATTGACCCAAACACCTACAGTTTATTGTAAGGGCTATGTGGCCAAGAAAAAGAGGGATGGAGTGCTGCGTCAGATGGCATGGCCTCCACAATCACCTGACTTCAACCCAACGGAGAAGGTCTGGGATGAATCAGAAGCAGAGGGAAGGCAGACCACCCACAAATGTCCAGCACCTCTGGGAACTCCAAGTTGGAAAAGCATTCTAGGGGACAACCTGATGAGGCTGCTTAACAGAATGCCGAGGGGGTGTATAATGCGGTCAGAGTAAGAGGGGGTACTTTGTAAAATATAAGGTTTAGCACATATTCTGATTTTCGTCTTACATGTTTCTTACTCCTTGTTTCCCTCTGTGTTTCTTGGTTTTTCTGCTCTCAGTCTGTATCTACAACGTGCACTTTCCAATACGAACAAGGAAAACCATTGCATGAAAACGAGTCCAAACGTACTATATAACAAAAAAAAATAAATAAAAAATCAGACCCACAAATACTAGGTATCTCTATGACCATAACCAGAAGAATTCTCTCAACAAGTTATTTAGTGAGAAATGAGAATAGTAACAAATGTAAGCAAAAAAAAATAGCCAAAAATTGTTGGTTTTTTTTCAGTATTTGCGTTGCAAAAAAACATGGATTTTTGGTTGCTTACCGTAAAATCTGTTTCTCGGAGCCTTCATTGGGGGACACAGGAACCATGGGTGTATGCTGCTGCCACTAGGAGGCTGACACTATGCACAAAAAAAGTTAGCTCCTCCTCTGCAGTGTACACCCCACCGACTGGCATTATACACCTCAGTTAGTGAGAAAGCAGTAGGAGAAAAACAATAAGGTTGAAACAACATAACCACAAAAGTGAGAAACTGTAAACATCAGATCAGTCATAGAACACAGAACAACAGAAACTGAATAACAAGGGAGGGTGCTGTGTCCCCCAATGAAGGCTCCGAGAAACAGATTTTACGGTAAGCAACCAAAAATCCTGTTTTCTCTATCGCCTCTCATTGAGGGACACAGGAACCATGGGACGTCCCAAAGCAGTCCCTGGGGTGGGAAAAACAGATTTCCATCAGGTCAGCGGACTCACCACTGCCGCCTGCAAGATCCTTCCGCCTAGGTTGGCATCCGCTGAAGCGTAGGTATGGACCTTGTAAACTTTGGCGAACGTATGGATGGAAGACCAGGTTGCCGCTTTGCAAAGCTGTAGGGCGAAAGCCCTGTGGTGCACCGCCCAGGAGGCGCCGACTGCCCGGGTAGAGTGAGCCTTAATCCCAGGAGAGGGCACTCTGTTCTTGACCCGGTAAGCCTCCAAAATTGCCGTTCTGATCCAGTAAGCAATAGTCGCCTTGGAAGCCGGCAGGCCTCTACGCGTGCCATCAGGAATGATGAAAAGAGAATCCGTCTTCCGGAAAACAGCTGTTCTAGCCAGGTAGATCCTCACTGCCCTGACGAGGTCCAGCTTGTTCAATGATCGCTCCAGAGGATGAGTCGGAGCAGGACAAAAGGAAGGTATAATAATAATAATCTTTATTTTTATACAGCGCTAACATACTCCGCAGCGCTTTACAGTTTGCACACATTATCAACGCGGTCCCCGATAGGGAATTTAGATTGTGAGCCCCATCAGTCTGTCTTTGAAATGTGGGAGGAAACCGGAGTACCCGGAGGAAACCCATGCAAACACGGAGATAACATACAAACTCTTTGCAGATGTTGTCCTGGGTGGGATTAGAACCCAGGACTCCAGGGCTGCAAGGCTGCAGTGCTAACCACTGTGCCACCGTGCGATGTCCTCGTTGAGGTGGAAGGTGGAAACCACCTTAGGCAGGAAGGAAGGCGGGGGCCTGAGGACCACCTTGTCCTGGTGGATAACCAAGAAAGGAGGTCGGCAAGAAAGGGCCGCCAACTCAAGAAAGCCCACCTTCCAGGAAAGAGCTGACAGGGAAACCTCCCTGAGGGGCTCAAAGGGGGAACCACTCAGAACATCCAGCACAATATTTAAATCCCATGAATCCACAGGGGCCCTGTACGGAGGGACAGTATGGGCTACTCCTTGAAGGAAGGTCTAAACCTGTAGCCGAGAAGATAACGTCTTCTGAAAAAGGATGGAGAGCGCAGAAACCAGGCCCTTTAGGGAACTAAGAGTAACGCCCAAATCCAGTCCTGCCTGAAGGAAAGCCAAAATGGAAGGCAGGGAAAAGGACATATGTGAAACGCGTTTGGACTCGCACCAACGGAAGTAAGCCTTCCAGGTACGATAGTAGATCCTAGAAGACGAAGGCTTCCTAGCCTGGATCATAGTTCGAATCACCCGATCCGAAAAGCCGGACGCTCTTAGAATTGCGGTCTCAACAGCCACGCCGTCAAACTGAGCGACCTAGAATTCGGGTGGCAGATCGGACCCTGGGATAGCAGATCGGGTCTGTCTGTAAGCCGCCAAGGGGTGTCTGCGAGAAGGTTGACTATCTCCGCAAACCAAGATCTCCTGGGCCAATCCGGAGCAATCAGAATGACCGGCACCCGTTCCGCCTTGATCTTTTTCAAAAGCTTGGGAAGCAAGGGCAGGGGTGGAAACAGATAGGGGAGCACGAACTGCGACCAAGGAATGGCCAGAGCGTCAACGCCCACTGCGAGCGGATCGCGGGACATGGAGACGAACCAAGATACCTTCCTGTTCATTCGGGACGCCGTGAGGTCCACATCCGGAGTCCCCCATCCAAGACAAATCTGATGGAAGACCTCCTGATGCAAGGACCATTCCCCTGCCGTGAGACCCTCGCGGCTGAGGAAGTCGGCGGCCCAATTGTCCACGCCAGGGATATGTACCGCGGATATCACCGGAACCGCTGCCTCTGCCCAGAGGAGGATCTTGGATACCTCGGCCAAGGCCAAGGAGCTCCGAGTCCCCCCTTGATGGCTGACATATGCCACCGCTGTGGCATTGTCCGTCTGGATTCGGATAGGTAGGCCCCTGAGAATCCCTTCCCAGTGACGAAGGGAGAGAAAGATGGCCCGAATCTCGAGTACGTTGATCGGCAGAGAAGACTCCTGCGCCGACCAACGCCCCTGGACAGTCAGGTGGCGAAACACCGCACCCCAGCCAAGCAGGCAGGCGTCTGTCATCACCACCTGCCAGTGAACTGGAAGGAAGGACCTGCCCTGGGAGATGAGAGGTGACGTCAGCCACCAGTTGAGTGACCGTCTGACCCGGGGAGAGAGGTGGATCGGACGATCCAGGGAGAAGACAGACCTGTCCCACCGAAACAGGATGGCCTGCTGAAGAGGTCGCGAGAAAAATTGGGCGAAGGGAATCGCTTCCAATGTTGCTACCATCCTCCCCAGAACCTTCATGGGCGATCGGAAGGAAGACGAGGACCCTGAAGCGAGCGTACGTCCCAACGAAGGATGGATTTCTTGTCCTCGGGAAGGAAGACTTTGGTCTGACGAGTGTCGAAGAGCATGCCCAGAAAAACGAGGCGCTGAGAAGGAATAAGGCAGGACTTCTTCCGGTTGACCAGCCACCCGAAGCAGGCTAGGGTGTCGAGGATGATGGACAGACTTTCGTGAGCCTGAGAAAAGGAAGGAGCCTTGATGAGGATGTCGTCAAGGTACGGAAACAGAACCAGGCCTCTGACCCTCAAGATGGCTATCAGCACCGCCATGATCTTCGTGAAAACCCTGGGAGCGGTTGCAAGACCGAACGGCAGGGCGACGAACTGAAAATGGACCTGGAGCACCACAAAGCGCAGGAATCGGTGATGTCCCGGGAATATTGGGACATGGAGGTAGGCGTCCTGAATATCTATGGAACACAGAAATTCCTGTGCCTCCATGGAAGCAATTACTGAACGAAAGGATTCCATCCTGAAGTGACTCAGACGAACTCTCTTGTTCAGAAATTTATGATCCAGAATGGGACGAACCTTGTCGTCTTTTTTCGGTACCACAAAAAGATTTGAATAGAAACCTGTGAACCGTTCTTTTCCTGGGATGGGAACGATTACCCCGGCTTTGAGGAGAGAAGCGATGGCTGCAAAGAAGCCCGGAACTAGAGCGAGGTCTTTCGGAGGTCGGGATTCGAAGAAACGATCCCGGGGTCGTGAAACGAACTCTATTTTGTATCCAGAGGATACAACTTCCCTGACCCATGCGTCCTCTACTGAGGAGATCCAGACGTCCCTGAAGAAGAGGAGACGGCCGCTCAGCTTGGGAAATGAGCTGGGGTCTTGGGTGGATCTTCCAGCCCTGGACCTGGAAGATCTACCCTGGGAGTAGCGAGAATGCCAGGAAGGAGTGGGTCTAAAGAATACTGCCTTCTTCTCTTGACGTGCCTGAGGCCTCTGTTGCTGCTGGGAAAAGGCATTTGACGCCGCGAAGTGACGAAAAGGCCAAAAAGACCGAAATTGCCGTCTAGGAGGAGGGCAACGAGGTTTAGCCTGGGGAAGAAGAGGACTTGTGCCCCCGGTGGCGTCCTTAATGATTTGGTCCAGCTTGGAAGAGACGTGAACCCTGAAAAGGCAGGCTGGTAAGGGACTTTTTACAAGACAAGTCCGCCTGCCAGGCCTTGAGCCAAACGGTCCGACGGATGGCAACAGCATTGCTGGACGCCTGGGCCGCACAAGACGCGGCAACCAGGTATTCGCCCGCATGAGAAATCTGATTGGCAAGCTCCGCCAGCTGTCCGGGTGGAGCCCCGTCCAGGATGCCCTGACGGAGTTGTTTGGCCCATTTGGATATGGATTTAGAAACCCAAGTGGAAGCAAAGGCCAGGCATAGAGAGGAGGTAGCCGCCTCGAAGGCTGACTTCGCAAAGGACTCTATAACTCTATCATTAGAGTCTTTCAGAGATGCCCCACCGGATAGCGGGAGGACCGTGTTGGTGGACAGCCTGGAAACTGGAGGATCCAACCGAGGGAGAAGCCGTCCAATTAGCGGTGAGCTCCGGAGGAAAAGGATATAAAACGCCAAGGCGCTTTCCTCTCTGAAAGCGTCTGGTGGAATTCTCTCTTTCTTTTGTCATGATCTCCTCAAATTCAGGGTGAGGAGCGAAAAACTTGGAAGGTGGTTTAGACTGTCTAAACGAAACCGCCTGGTCTGCGGGTTCCGTAGAGGAATCTTTGATGCCACAGGTCTGATTTATCACTCCAATGAGGTTCTGAACCATATCCCTCATGTTGGAGATTTGGTTCGAATCCAGCTCCGAAATATCCTCCGAAGGCGCATCAGAGAAGGCCCCGCCTGACTCAGGAGAGGAGGACCCTGGGGAAGCCAACCGCAGAGAAGGACCGTGGGGCGAGATGGAACGGGAAGAGGACTTAGACCGGCGTTCCTGTCTGGACCTTTTGCGGCCTATAATGGAAGGCTTGGACGGGGCCTCCTGCGACCCGCTGGCTACTCTGCATGGGCAACCTATCAAGCACGGACACAAGAGTTTGAGACACCTGTGTTAGATCCGCTACGGATTGTGACAGAGAGGAAGCCCAGGCTGGGGTGGAGGCTTCACTCTCGGGCGGAACAGCAGGGGGGTCCTGGGCGGTGGGCATACACTTTGTTCCAAATTATTATGCAAATGACATTTTTATCAGATTTTCCTAAATGGTCGGTGCAAATGACAGTCAGTCTAATAAAAGTAATCACCCGTTAGAGTATACATCGAATTTTATTGAAGAAACCTCCCAATGATAACAGTATAATCTCCAAAATGAATAAAAACTTAAAATGCACTGTTCCAAATTATTAGGTACAGTAGAATTTCTAAACTTTTGATATGTTTTAAAGAACTGAAAATGCTCATTTGTGGAATTTACAGCATTAGGAGGTCACATTCACTGAACAAAAAAGCTATTTAACTCCAAAACATCCTAACAGGCCAAGTTACATGTTAACATAGGACCCATTCTTTGATATCACCTTCACAATTCTTGCATCCATTGAACTTGTAAGTTTTTGGAGAGTTTCTGCTTGTATTTCTTTGCATGAAGTCGGAATAGCCTCCCAGAGCTGCTGTTTTGATGTGAACTGCCTCCTACCCTCATAGATCCTTTGCTTGATGATACTCCAAAGGTTCTCTATAGGGTTGAGGTCAGGGGAAGATGGTGGCAACACCATGAGTTTATCTCCTTTTACACCCATAGAAGCGAATGACTCAAGAGGTATTCTTTACAGCATGAGATGGTGCATTGAAGATGATTTTGCTCCTGAAGGCACATTTCTGCTTTTTATACCATGGAGGAAAGTGGTCAGTCAGAAACTCTATATACTTTGCAAAGGTCATTTTCACACCTTTAGGAACCTTAAAGGGCCCTACAAGCTGTTTCTCCATGATTCCGGCCCAAAACATGACCCCTCCACCTCCTTGCTGACGTTGCAGCCTTGTTGGGACATGGTGGCCATCCACCAACCATCCACTACTCCATCCATTTGGACCATCCAGGGTTGCTCAACACTTATCAGTAAACAAGACTGTTTGGAAATTAGTCTTCATGTATGTGTGGGCCCAATGCAACCATTTCTGCTTGTGAACACTGTTTAAGGGTGGCCGAATAGTAGGTTTATGAACCACAGCAAGCCTTTGAAGGAGCCTACACCTTGAGGTTCGAGGGACTCCAGAGGCACCAGCAGCTTCAAATATCTGTTTGCTGCTTTGTAATGGCTTTTTAGCAGCTGCTCTCTTAATCCGATGAACTTGCCTGGCAGAAATCTTCCTCATTATGCCTTTATCAGCACAAACACATCTGTGCTCAGATACAGCCACAAATCTCTTAACAGTACAATGATCACCCTTAAGTTTTTGGGAAATTTCTAATGTTTTCATCCCATCACCAAGGCATTTCACTATTTGATGCTTTTCAGCAGCAGAGAGATCCTTTTTCTTTCCCATGTTAATTGAAAACTGACCTGCTTAATAATGTGGAACATCATTTTTAAGTAGTTTTCCTTTAATTAGAATCACCTGGAAAGCCAATTATCACATGTGTTTAAGATTGATTTCAGTGATCCATTGAGCCCTGAGACACAATACCATCCACGAGTTTATTTGAAAAACAAAACAATTAAATCTTTATGACACAAATGCAATTTGCATAATAATTTGGAACACAGTGTAATGGGGTTGCTGAAGGCCTGACAGAGGGGAGAGGACTGACTTGACGGAAGTTTGCAGTTACAAGTCGAACACGCAAAGTGTTTGACTAAGACAGAGGAAGTAGAGGCAGAAGTAGGAGGACTAAAACGACCTCCCTTGGAATTAGACATGGCGAACGAACCCCTGATAAATGCCAGAAGGTTAGGGGACAGAAGGGCAGAGGAGAGTGTCAGTCTGCAGAGCAGATCTACTCATGGCAGGCGATGCGATTTTCGGATGGAAGGCTGCACGGCTTTGAAGATGCGTCTCAGTGATGATCCTTAAAGCAGGGGTGCAGGCAGACAGCACAGACTTCTGGAACTCTCCTGTCCGGGACCAGCTGTGGGGCTGGGGTGACTGCAAGTGAGGAGGACGCCAGGATTCGCGCTCTTGGGGGGCGTAACAAGACGTTCCTGGTGCGAAAATATAGAGGTGGTGGGCAGGGCTAATTGCCTGGCCAGGAGCACCAAGATGGAGCCGGGGAGTGGAGCTCGCCGAGGCAGTCGGGCGGTAGAAAAGCCCGCCCGAGAACGCAGGAAGTGGGCGGAGTCGCGGCCAGAAGTAGGCCCCGGGAGAAGCCGGGACCTAAATTAGAAGCTGAAGGCCGCCGGAGAGGGCCGCGGGACCAGAAATGGTTCGGCCGCCGGAGGAAAACGGCGCGGCTGCCTGTAGGGGGCCGCGCCGCACGGACCAAAGATACGGCCGCAGACAAGGCAGTGCGGCTGCCAGTAAAAGTGCGGCCGCTGGGCGAACGGATCGGACTGTCGCCCAGGCGCCAGGACAGAGGAAAAGTGCGGCCACAGTAACAGCAGCGCGGCTGCCATAGGGCGCCGCGCCGCAAAGATGCAGCCGCAGGAGTCCATATTTCCCTGTTCTATGACAATAAAGAGGATCGCGCACCCTGTAACAGGGAATCCGCAGGGACCCCCCATGAGCACCCTGACTTGAGGAGAGACCGAATGTTAGGGGACAGAAGGGCAGGTGGGAAGGGAAGAGGATACTCACCTAAACATCCCACGCCGTCCGTTACTAACCTCAAACCGTGGAAGGTATTAGACCTCCGTGGAGCTGGACGTCCTCGTCTCCTCCAACCGACAGGCTCTGGTGGGTGAGTGGGTGGGGGACGGAGGCAGGACCGGTCTTCTGAGCACACTTGTGTGCTAAGCTTTCCCAGTGACGAGTTCTTTGGTCCTGCAGTCGGATCTATAAGAATACGGGGTGGCAGTACACACCGTACTCATAGTCCGCATTGTGGGATTACTGTTGTGACGATTCACACTGTATCCCTTCAGAAACCTGAAAAGAAAACGACGCACATTGAGGTAGATAGGGGTCTAATAAAAGACCCGTGTCCACCTCCAACTGACACTAAGCTAAACTGAGGTGTATAATGCCAGTCGGTGGGGTGTACACTGCAGAGGAGGAGCTAACTTTTTTTGTGCATAGTGTCAGCCTCCTAGTGGCAGCAGCATACACCCATGGTTCCTGTGTCCCCCAATGAGAGGCGATAGAGAAATTCTATAAATTACACAATAATTTACATGTACTCTAAAACAGCAGCAAAAAATAACACAATTTGTTGCGAATTCATACAGCCATGACAGAAAAAAATAGAAATGTTATGGCTGCTGAAAAGCAGAACGTCAAAACAAAGGAAATAAAATTGGCATGACATTAACCCCTTACCCATATATGAAGTACACCGGTATGTCATATGCTGGCTCCTTAACTGTGACTTGAGAACGCATGTCGAGCCCTAATCTTTCCTTGCACATGATGGCTGATTTAATCAACCATCATGTGCCTCTAACAGTCGAGGGTGGAGTGGAGAGCCAATGGGATGTCATGACAGCCAGAGATCTGTTGATAACCCACGTGCCTGTCATTAAAGGGAACCTGTCACCTGAATTTGGCGGGACCAGTTTTGGGTCATATGGGCGGGGTTTTCGGGTGTTTGATTCACCCTTTCCTTACCCGCTGGCTGCATGCTGGCCGCAATATTGGATTGAAGTTCATTCTCTGTCCTCCGGAGTACACGCCAGCGCAAGGCAATATTGTGGAAAATGGCAACAAACGTAAAAAATTTTTCTTACAAATTTCTGAACTTTTTTCCTCAGGGGTGGAGGAAGTACACAATAGGAGGGGACTAAAGCTTTGCTCTATTTGGACCCAGGCCTTGTTATGACCATTTCGGCACCAGTCGACTACGTGAGACAGCTGGCTTGCCAGATGATAGAGCTCGTCATCAGCGAGGCCTATACCGCCTCTATCTCTTGGTCCAGAGAGTTGAACATTTGAGTCTAAGCTGTCTTTATAGTCCATTTAAAGGGGTTCAGAATCGAGGTTATAGTTTAAAAGAAGGTGGAGGGGATTTTGAAGGGGAGAGATTGCAAAAAGTATAGGATTCTCGGAAGAACGTTCATTTTGAAGATCTGACACCTACCAAACCAAGTAAAAGTGGATTTTGACCGTCTGTCAGAGTCAGCACGTATAGAATTCAAAAGATCCGGGAAGTTAAATTGATAGAGTGAGTATAGTTTAGCTGAAAGGCGTATTCCTAGGACGTCCACAGGGCCAAACACCATTATTATGTTACCTGTTTTTCTATCAATTTTATGGTGTCTTCGGAAACTGTAGACTTGAACTTCTTGACATCTTGAACGGCCCCAGAGCGGACCTTCCGTACGGAATCCTTGGCTTTGTTTGTCAGCTGTTTGGCCACTTTTGTCAAATTCTCCCTGTGCTCCCGAGTTACCCTCAAGAGAAGAAATAAGTATTTTCATCAAGAAAATACGAAACAAACAGGATACATTGCAGGTGTAGAAACCAAGATCCACCTTTTGCTGCCACCAACTTACAAGTGACATTGTTGGACAATGTGGTCTCTGTGAACGTCACTTCACTATATGGGGCGTGTAAGTCTAACGTTTACTTACGGGGGGACCGGTACGTGGATTAATGTCCCATCTAATTCTGGATTTAAGTTCATTTGACTTTGACGTAAAGCATTTACAGCTGCTTCTGCGCTCTGTACAACAAAGCAGAGCAATTAGAAATGTCAGAGCATTCTCCATCTGGTACACAGTAAGAATTTCAGCAGGTAAAAAGTACAAAATGCCCCGAAACACTTAACAATATGTTAATTTGTCTGTGCCGCAGGATGGAAACTGTGTAAAGCCAGCGAGAAGGAACATGAATCAATGACAGAACATGAGGTGTGTCTCAGACTACCGCAGACTCCCAGTCAGCACTGTAGCTGAGCTGTAGTCACGGATCACAGCTCTGCCCATTTTTAAAATGTGATGTGTAGCTTTCATAGGTTGCCAATGTTCTCGGCAGCACCTGTCCTGTTTACACAGACGCGCTGGTGAGAACAATGATCTTTTGGGTAAATGTTACAATTGACAAACGAGCATTAAGCTGGGCAATCGGCAGCCTGTTTACACAGAAAGGTAGTCACGAAACAAGCATTCTTAGGAATGATAATCTTGCAGAGTAAATTCACCCATAGAGTGAGTAGGGTGCATTTCGCACCCTATGGATGAATTTACCCTAGCCAACAAGTCTGCAGTCACTCTGTGTGTGTCACTGCGCGACGAGAGGATTTGCCAGTGTCTGCGCCAGGAACAGCGATGAAGTATATGATATGCATACGCCCGGCTAGCACCCGTCTAGTGGGTGTCGCCTCGCTCAATACTGAGCCGGGAACGGAGGTCAAGTTTGTGATATGCATACGCCCGGCCAGCACCCGTCTAGTGGGTGTCGCCTCGCCCAATACTGAGCCGGGAACGGAGGTCAAGCTTGTGATATGCATACACCCAGCCAGCACCCATCTAGTGGGCGTGGCCTAGCTCTTATATTGAGCATTGCGGTGACCACTAGACAGGTTCTGGCCAGGAGTATGCATATCGCAAACACGACAGCCATTCCCGCCGCACACACCTGTGAATCCTCGCAGTGCATGCACTGGGAGGATTCACAAGTCTGCAGTCATACAGAGTGACTACAGACTTCATTCTACACTGAACAACCCCTTTATAACTTGTTCAACAAGTACTTTGCTCTTTCGTCAGGTGACTGGTGACCTGTTCACACTGGCTTGTAATGGGCTAGTGTAAATGTACCCCCGGAACAAACAACAGGGCTCAACACGCATCAGATTTATGCCATCCTGCATCCTTACAAAAATATCTTCAGAGAGGAAGAGGACTTGAACTGTAGAGCCAACTATGGGAAGTAGCGATCCAAAAAGTCAATATGGACCCCTTAAAAGGCTTTGGGAGAAGAAGCTGATCAGGGCACTAGACCTCCAGTCCCCTTTTCTCTCTGAAGAGGATATTTACATATTTAATTTTCTAGGGGTTTATTGCATGGCCTATAAGTCTCCTTACACCCGCTTTGCACTCTGTAGAAAAATAATTAGCAGCCGTATAAGCGGAAACACAGATTACCTATTAAGAACATTGGAAGACATTTTGTGGGAAATTATAAACACAGGTTTCAATGAAGAATATGCAACAAAAAAAAAACTAATTCTGCGCTGGTCCACACATGATAATTCAATGTTACAGTAAAAAGAGTTTTCATTAAGATCACAGTGTGACTTACCTCTGGAAAACTCGCCATGTTGATAACAAATAGCCGGGGAGACTTGAGGGTGATTTGTCCTAAATGGCTTAAGGGGAATTTTCCATCTTTTGTTTTGACAATTATATGATCAAATGCACCTAAAATATGATTAACAACAAAATAATAGAAGTACAAGTTCATCAAGTGTCCAGTTATGTACGAAGATATGTCTCGTCGATAGTCAGTGGTTGGGTATTCACTATGCAGTTTTATCTCATTCCTGCCCCGGTGAACACAAAATCATCATTAGTTGTAATTTCTGGCATTGGAACTTTGGGTTGCCGAGAACTGACCTGATCCCTTAGGGCTCACTCAGATGTCCAATTTTCACGTACGAGTGCTATCCATGCTTTTCGTGGATAGTAATCATATATGTGGCGGTGGCAAATGGGGTTCATATTTGTGGGGTTGATGTCACCTTTGTATTGTCAGGTGACATCAAGCCCATGGCTTAGTACTGGAGTAGCGTCTATGAGACACCTATCCATTACTAATCCTATAGTTGTATAGTAAATAAAGACACAGCCAGAATAAAGTCTTTTATTAGAAATAAAACAAAACACACTTTTATTTTATTTAAAAATAACAAACACAGTTATACTCACCTAACAGCTAATTCCACTGAATCCCTAGTCTTCTGTAATAAAACGAAAATATAGAAACAACAATATCCCTCAAATCTCCGTCGTTCTGTCCCACACCGTAATCCATGTCTGGTGGATAGTTTTCTACCTGGTTGGTGCCAAGATGCGAACGTCCAGGCTGAGAACCACTGGTGATTGAACTGCAGCGAGCGCAACCTCAATGACCAGCGGTGATGTCATCGAGGTTATCTCCGGTCACTGAGGCTGCGTTCCCAGCCGGGCTGGACTGCGGTGACCTCAGTGTGATCAAGGCTGGCACCGTGAGAAAAACTCTCACGGTGCTAGCGGGGATCTCATCGCAGTTCAGCCCGGCTGCGAACATAGCCTCAGTGACTGGAAGTAACCTTGATGACGTCACCGCTGGTCACTGAGGCCGCATTTCAGTCACTAGTGGTTTTCAGCCTGGACGGTTGCATCTTGGCACCGTCCAGGTTGAAAACTGTTTATCCCCCAGACATGGATTACGGCGTGGGACGGAATGACGGAGAGGTGAGGTATATTGTTTTTTCTTTTTTTTTTTATTACAGGAGACGAGGGCTTCGGTGGAATAGTTGTTAGGTGAGTATAACTGTGTTTGTTATTTTTAAATAAAGTAAAACTGTGTTTTGTTTTATTTCTAACAAAGGACTTTATTCTGGCTGTGTCCTTATTTACAATAACTCTAGACATCTCTTCATTACTAAAATTGGGGGAACCCCACACCGTTTTTTTAAATTTAAATAATTAAAAAATACAGCGTGGGGACCCCTCTATTTTCGATAACCAGCCTTGCTGAAGCTGAAAGCTGAAGGTTGCAGTCCCCAGCTGCGAGTTTTGCCTGGCTGGTTATCAAAAATACAGGGGAACCCACGCCAGTTTAATTTTAATTATTTATTTACAGTGCAGGAGGCGGCTAATGAATTCTTCCATCAACCGCTCCTGCTCTCGCTGTATTCAATATTTTTATCTATATTCCATTTTAGATACTATACAGCTAACATTTATCATTTTAGATCCAGTATCCGTTTTCAATATTGTTAACTTTTATACACTTATTCCATACTTTTGTACCCATTTGTCTGTAGATGATGTCAACACTCCCCGGTTCGTAGTAGTTTTATGTGGTCACATTGTATATATGTTTTCCTATGTGACTTAAGTTTAAGAAATATACTTTCTTAAAGACAGTGTGTGTCTCGCACTCCATTTACGTGGGTTTTTCTTACAAATACAGATGTAAAATACTGAACATGTGAACATGGCCTAAGATAGAGGTTAATGGTCTTCAGAGTTTCCAAATTTGACAGGGTGTGGTAGCTCTCAGGCCAATATACACTGAAAGAAAGAACTGTGGAAGGCTGTTACAAGGGTGGATGGACAAAGGGAGTGACTTTTACTAATAATTTAGCTATGAATTCTGCTATTTGGTATGACCCGCCTAAATTTATGTACAGAACGCCTATATTCACAAAGGGTATAAATAAACAAACATTCCGGCACCAGAAAATTCTAAACTGGAATGATGGCTTCTCTAATAGTCATCTGTGCTAAATAGGTAAAATGGTCCCGATTTATAAAGGCCGGCATTTTTCACAGCCATCTTCATAAGGGGGTGTGGAAGAGTTTGTGACATCCCATTCATTGAGAGACGCACGCCTCTTAAAGTATCAGGCCAATTGTGACGCGGTGTGTGTAAACGCACAATGACATCCAAGCTTTCAGGGTTAGGAGGCACAAGGACTGACGAATAATGGAAACTATCCGGATTCAGACAACTTACCGTAAGTTTTATGGCTTAAGGTGACACTCCCCCCAATTGATTGGATTTTTCCAATTAGAAATGGGGGTGTAAAAACGTCCTGTATATATAGCGCTGCTGCAGACGAGCACTCACCGGGAGATGTTCTGATCGAGAGGTTTTTGTTGAAGTCTTCCTTAAGGCCGTCGATGGCGTTTTTCATATCTTGTTCCACCTCTTTTAAGTTGATAATGTCTTCAACTAAAGCCATATTAATATTCACACGGGACGGCGTATGGCCTTTAGTTTTTCCTAAGGACACAAAAATAAAATACACAAAGCAATAAAAAAGTCCAAAACAAGAAAGTATGTAGCTAAATAAAAGATTAAATGTCCCCTGTGTTCTTCTACCCTTCCCACACCCTCCAAAGGATAGGTGGTAACTTACCGATCGCTGGAGGTAACTAATATAGGGCAAAAACACTGCTAAGGTCACTCAATTGCGCACCGTGAGGAACATCGAGATCTCTGGAGATGGACTTGTAACCTTGAGATTGTTGATATTTTTCAACAATTTTGGTCCTCAGACGGTTCTCTTCTCCTCTGTCTGTTCTCCGAGCTTAGTGTGATACACACAGACACACAATGCAAAGATTGAGCCAACTTCTCCCCTTTTTATCGGTTTAAGGTGTGATTTTCCTATTGCCTACACCTGTTGCTTGCCACAGGTGTGTTTGAACGAGCAACACATGCTTGAAATAAAGTTGTTTGCCCAAAATTATGTCCGGCCAATTTTGGGGTTTCGTATGAAATTATATCCAATTTTCCTTTTTTCCCCCCTCTGCTTTTTATGCTGTCCCAATACACACAAAGGAAATTAACATATGTATAACAAAAAGTGCAATAATTTTGTGAGATTTCATTTTCAAGGATGCCAACACTTTGGACCATGACTTTGTGTAACAGTATACATAGAATTACACTTACCTTTATTGGCTTTTGTAGCAAAATGTCTGCTGAGCAGAGTCATGTGTTGATCTTGCTGTGGGACAACCAGCGCGGTCTTCCATGTGCACGGTGTGGCGGTATGCCTCAGCTGATGCAGTATAGGACGGAGCCTTCCCATACACTTTAATGCCATTGCTAAATCGGTGCTTCACCTGCGGAATGGAAAAGCAACTTCAGCTCAGCGTAGAAAGTGTTGCTCTGAACTAGCCAAACTGGCAAATAACTAAAGTGACTACAATACTGCAGACCACAGGGTCCAGACCCCCGCCAATATAACATTAGTGGCATATCCTAGTTATTCCTGTGAGGTGACATCCATCAAGATCAAACACCCCCCCCCCCCCCCCAAAACCGTTTATAGAGACATGCAGGGCTCTGAATGCTAAATCTATTGACACCTTTATATCTTCTATCTGTTGCTGCATTCCTACAAATCAGCGTTTTAATAAATAGGCAAATTAGGCATTAAGTGCTCTGGTCGTGACAGAGCACTTCCCAGGCCTCTGTCTCCCCAGGTTATTTCCCTGACCAGCACCAGCGTCTTTAGCTTGAGTCAGTCACAGTCTGACTTCCATACTTGATGTCACACAGACAGTGAGCTATCAATCCAGATAAAGAGGGTGGTGGTCAGGGAAACAATCTCAGGAGGCAGGGGCTCAGGAAGTCCTTTGTCATGCACAGAGCTTTTAACGCCTGATGAATTAAAATACTGATTTCTGTGGAATGCAGCAACAGATAGAAGACATCAAGGTGTCGGTGGGTTTAGCTTTCATAGCTCTGCATGGCTATATACGTGGTGTGATCTGGTTTCTGATGATCTCTTACAATCAGTGGATTCAACATTCCTCACAGTCAAAATTATATGATCACAATCTTTAGATTTTTAAAGGGGTGTCCCAGTTTAGATAATCATTACTTGTCATACGTGCCTCTCCTATAGGGACTCTTAGCGTGCAGACACAAAATGATGGAAAAACTGACAGCAAGTGTTCAATTTCCCTGCTCTCCCATCATAGGGATATTGAAGAAACTACTACACAGCGCACAGTCATATAACCTGTGTAATACAGGACAGGTCCTCCAAAGCATGAGACAATACAGGAGGATGTTGAACAACTTAAAGGGGTCTCCCTTGCTGCAGTGCTGTCGACGTGAAGTTAGTGCTGCAAACAATACCCGACACTGGACCTGGGAAAGGGGAGTAAAGAAAGGTTTTGGGGTTTTTTTTAAACAAAATCTGCAGCCAGGATACCCCTTTAATCTGACTGGGGGATAACATTGCAATGCCAGTTATTCTGGCATCGAGCCGGGCATCCTCCCAGGCTTTTAGTGTGGCACAGAAGCCTCTGGAGCTTCTAAAATCACCTCCTAGCCACATTCTATTGCTCACACTCCACATAAGCCACCAAAAAAAGCACCCAGGATCTTCTGAGACCCCTTTGCACACCCAGCCATTACACGGCGTGACTCTCTGGTGCAGAACAATGACGCTAATGCCCATAGAAGGGTGGAATAGGTACTGTATAATTGTGCTATTGCAGGCGCGGGATTCCGGGGCCACCAGTATGTGTAACAGGGCACTGACCCTGATGAGAGGGGGTGGAACCAAATGGACACCAGAGACAGTTTTCATCCAGGCACCGCACGCCCCAGAGCTGGAAGGAATCATTAACATACAGGATTAAAAGATGATTTCTCAACAAGATGGCAGCTATCAGGCGTACAGGTAGGACTAGTGTAACATTTCTATTACCTGTATGCCCATATCAATAGGTCATATACGTCCCACGGGGTGACAGATTCCCTTTAAAGGGTGGGACCGACGACCCGTCCTTACAGGGTGGGACCGACGACCCGTCCTTACAGGGTGGGACCGACGACCCGTCCTTACAGGGTGGGACCGACGACCCGTCCTTACAGGGTGGGACCGACGACCCGTCCTTACAGGGTGGGACCGACGACCCGTCCTTACAGGGTGGGACCGACGACCCGTCCTTACAGGGTGGGACCGACGACCCGTCCTTACAGGGTGGGACCGACGACCCGTCCTTACAGGGTGGGACCGACGACCCGTCCTTACAGGGTGGGACCGACGACCCGTCCTTACAGGGTGGGACCGACGACCCGTCCTTACAGGGTGGGACCGACGACCCGTCCTTACAGGGTCGGACCGACGACCCGTCCTTACAGGGTGGGACCGACGACCCGTCCTTACAGGGTGGGACCGACGACCCGTCCTTACAGGGTCGGACCGACGACCCGTCCTTACAGGGTCGGACCGACGACCCGTCCTTACAGGGTCGGACCGACGACCCGTCCTTACAGGGTCGGACCGACGACCCGTCCTTACAGGGTCGGACCGACGACCCGTCCTTACAGGGTCGGACCGACGACCCGTCCTTACAGGGTGGGACCGACGACCCGTCCTTACAGGGTGGGACCGACGACCCGTCCTTACAGGGTGGGACCGACGACCCGTCTTTACAGGGTGGGACCGACGACCCGTCCTTACAGGGTGGGACCGACGACCCGAACTTACAGGGTGGGACCGACGACCCGTCCTTACAGGGTCGGACCGACGACCCGTCCTTACAGGGTGGGACCGACGACCCGTCCTTACAGGGTGGGACCGACGACCCGTCCTTACAGGGTGGGACCGACGACCCGTCTTTACAGGGTGGGACCGACGACCCGTCCTTACAGGGTCGGACCGACGACCCGAACTTACAGGGTGGGACCGACGACCCGTCCTTACAGGGTGGGACCGACGACCCGTCCTTACAGGGTGGGACCGACGACCCGTCCTTACAGGGTGGGACCGACGACCCGTCCTTACAGGGTGGGACCGACGACCCGTCCTTACAGGGTGGGACCGACGACCCGTCCTTACAGGGTGGGACCGACGACCCGTCCTTACAGGGTGGGACCGACGACCCGTCCTTACAGGGTGGGACCGACGACCCGTCCTTACAGGGTGGGACCGACGACCCGTCCTTACAGGGTCGGACCGACGACCCGTCCTAACAGGGTCGGACCGAAGACCCGTCCTTACAGGGTGGGACCGAAGACCCGTCCTTACAGGGTCGGACCGAAGACCCATCTGTAAAGGGTCGGGTCGGACATCACAGTAAAGCTACTCACGGCATCCAGACATCAGAAAAGTATATTATTTCCAATCAATGCAAATGCTGAAAGGCGCCAGATACATCGGATCAGAGCAGTGACAATCGCAAGTGTCATCTCCAAGTACAGGGAAACCACGTGACCTGCTGAGGTGTCAGTGACGGAGGAAGCGGCGTCCTGTGCTGGAGGTGACCAGAAGCCGAGCAGAGCGCCTGCTGACCCCTCCAGCCCCCCGTACTTCACCTCTCAGTGCCTGGCTGGGGTCTCCCTGGGGCTCTGACGTCATCACCCCGCGCTGGGAGCGAGTAGCGTCGCCGCTTGCTGACGTCACAGGAGTTCGGCTGGTAGGATGATCGGGAGCCTGGGACCGAGCGGACGTTTCCGGGTAACTATGGGACGGATACGGAGCGGGGGCTTGTATGTAGTGGGAGAACGGGAAGCCGCTCCGGCGTAGTGCTCTGCCCCGGGCAGTACGGTACCGGGGACAGGTCTGTGACATCGCCAGTAACGGGGGCTGTGATGGGGAATATGGAAACTGCTGTTACCGTGAGGACCTCTGGGCTGTGGTAGGTGATAGGAATGTGAGGGAATTACACAACGAGCGGTTACCCCGGTGTAAGGCAGTGCTCCGGTAATAACGTGTAGTTCAGCTGGACTGACCAGCAGGGGACGCCCGCACACCACAACATCCAGCGGCTGCCGAGCAGTCAGTGCCGGAGTCTGCGCAGAAGAGGCAGGCAGGGGGGACCAGTCAGGAGGAAGCCCGGGCTAGGGGGACGAAGCAGGGGTGGAGCCGAGGCTAGGGGGGCCAGTCAGGAGGGAGCCGGGCTAGGGGGACCAATCAGGGGTGGAGCCCGGGCTAAGGGGACCAATCGGGTGGAACCCGGGCTAGGGGGACCAATCAGGGGTGGAGCCCGGGCTAGGGGGACCAAACAGGGGTGGAGCCCGGGCTAGGGGGTCCAAACAGGGGTGGAACCCAGGCTAGGGGGACCAATCAGGGGTGGAGCCCGGGCTAGGGGGACCAAACAGGGGTGGAACCCAGGCTAGGGGGACCAATCAGGGGTGGAGCCCGGGCTAGGGGTACCAAGCAGGGGGGGAGCCCGGGCTAGGGGGACCAGGCAGGAGGGAGCCCGGGCTAGGGGGGCCGGGCTAGGGGGACCAGTCAGGAGGGAGCCCGGGCTAGGGGGACCAGGCAGGAGGGAGCCCGGGCTAGGGGGACCAGGCAGGAGGAAGCCCGGGCTAGGGGGACCAGTCAGGAGGGAGCCCGGGCTAGGGGGACCAGTCAGGAGGGAGCCCGGGCTAGGGGGACCAGGCAGGAGGGAGCCCGGGCTAGGGGGACCAGGCAGGAGGAAGCCCGGGCTAGGGGGACCAGTCAGGAGGGAGCCCGGGCTAGGGGGACCAGTCAGGAGGGAGCCCGGGCTAGGGGGACCAGTCAGGAGGGAGCCCGGGCTAGGGGGACCAGGCAGGAGGGAGCCCGGGCTAGGGGGACCAGTCAGGAGGGAGCCCGGGCTAGGGGGACCAGGCAGGAGGGAGCCCGGGCTAGGGGGACCAGGCAGGAGGGAGCCCGGGCTAGGGGGACCAGTCAGGAGGGAGCCCGGGCTAGGGGGACCAGGCAGGAGGGAGCCCGGGCTAGGGGGACCAGGCAGGAGGGAGCCCGGGCTAGGGGGACCAGTCAGGAGGGAGCCCGGGCTAGGGGACCAGGCAGGAGGGAGCCCGGGCTAGGGGGACCAGTCAGGAGGGAGCCCGGGCTAGGGGGACCAGTCAGGAGGGAGCCCGGGCTAGGGGGACCAGTCAGGAGGGAGCCCGGGCTAGGGGACCAGGCAGGAGGGAGCCCGGGCTAAGGGGACCAGGCAGGAGGGAGCCCGGGCTAGGGGACCAGGCAGGAGGGAGCCCGGGCTAGGGGGACCAGTCAGGAGGGAGCCCGGGCTAGGGGGACCAGTCAGGAGGGAGCCCGGGCTAGGGGGACCAGTCAGGAGGGAGCCCGGGCTAGGGGGACCAGGCAGGAGGGAGCCCGGGCTAGGGGGGAAGCCAGGATTTGCAATTTGTTAATTATTAGAAAATGAAGTATTAACACTTCTATTTTCTTTATTACACATTCTTACTTTGTAGCATCCTCTGCCTAAAACTCTTTCACAGTGTATCTAATTGCTGATAGTTGTGTTTTCTTCTGTATGATGTGTGATGACATTCATACTGTCAGTTCTGGCGCCACCTCCGGCCGGTTTCTCCCAACCCTGCTCCAGTTGACTGACGCACGTCTCTTGTGTGTGTGCATAGCTTCTCGTTGAGTGGGGCAGGAGGTCTCTCCCTGTAGTCCCCAGCCAACTTTTCACATTACATTTTCTATGAAACGCGGCTTTCTGTTATTCGGACAGCATGAATGTAGTGACAGGTTCCCTTTTAAGGGATTGTCCACTATCTAGACAACCCCTTTTTAAATGAAGTATTTCCCGTTGAAAAATAAAAGTAACCTATACTCTCCTCCCACACCGGCACCATTCCAGCGATGTCTGCACCAGGTCTCTCAGGGCTTGTGTGACATTGTGATGGTAGGTGAGCCCTGCATAACAAGGGAGGTGGGTATACTGTGTTTTTATTTTAGAAGTGAGACTACTTCTTTGATAAAACGTTGTCTAGCTAGTGGGCAACCCCTTTAAGTATTTTTTTTTTATTGAGATTAGAGGACATTTTGCTGTTCTTGGGTCATTCCATGTCAAGTGAACCAATGATTTTTACCACTATATTTTTAATTCTTTTGAGATTTTGTTATTTGGTAATAGTGTGTCAGAGAATGCAAAATGTGAAGAAGAAAAAAATTCTAGATTTTTTTTTTTATTTTTTATTGATTTTCAAAGTTCGGAAAAAGTGCGAATTTCGGTGTTGCCTGCCTTTACATTTCTCCCCATAACTCAGGCTAGAAAAGAGATAGAGAAACAAAATAAACACCATTCTACTCAGAACTGTGCAGGCTTTCACCAGATATGTCACAAGAGTATCTTTGATAATATTTTACCTATGCGAACGCAAGCGCAAAACTTTAAAACGCATTTCCGAAAAAAACGTTTAATTTAAAAATTTCAAAAACTGCACATGTGCCTGCTATGCTCCTATTCACATCTGTACCAAAATACAAGCTGGGATCATGATGGGATCATATTTTAAAAAATAAAACTATTAGTGTCAGTTCAAAAATCTTGATTTCATATCTGCTCAGCTTGTGGTCTAACAGTGTGAGGTCTAGATTTACCAAATAATCCATGATTGCTAGATATTACGGTATTATTTATTATGTTACAGAGTATTAGAAGCAGGAGAGGACAGAGGAGAAGCTTTGTTAGGGCTGAGGATGACCAGGGGTAGACGGTGACTGCAGAGCAGATGACAGGCCGGCAGCTCGGGCCTCCACAGACCGTATTCACACCAAATCTTATCACCCAGGCAACTCCTCAAATGGAGGGAGAGAAATACTCTTAACATCCAGTTCATGTATTGTACAAACCTGGACTACGGGGGGAGGAGGAGTTTGTTATAACATCGGTTACAGGAAGCAGAACCCATCACAGGGACTCGGCAATACCGGACTGTCATCCCATGTAGTGGAAATAAAGACAGTGACGTCCATGACGTGGTAGAAGGCGGCACAAGATCGGCAATGGATGACACAACTGGCTATGTGACCTGTGAATATGATCAGCGCTGACGGCTACTGGACTCTCCAAAGATTGTGAAAATGAAGACGTAGAAGTGACTCTTCTGCACCTTCTGGTCCAGCGCCGTCCTTTGTGTATCCAAGAAAATCAGACATTGTAAAAGTGAACAAAAAACACATATTAAGTCAGGTGGAGCCGAGCACCATGACAGCCGCACATACTCTGACACAGAAGGAAACGGCCACTGCTAGTGAGCGCTTATGGACAAGATGACATTTCACCCTCTAGAAGGGACACATTGATGATAGAAGGCCAGTGTAAAAACCTACTATTAATTGTTTGATTAGTTCATATTTTATAGAACGAGGATTTAACTACTGGACTATTCTTCTTAAACACTTCAGAAATGACAGGTTTAGTGATATAGTAGAAAAAAATTGTTCCATGTATAAATAGATGGTAAAAATATTGGTTCTTTTAATCTTGTTTTTAACATATAATTAGGATCAGACTGTATTTAGAAAACCACACTGGAGGATATGATCACCTTTTATCTTTTGGCTTGTTTAATGAATTCAGGTTGAAAATGCTGAGCAAGTTATGATGATTAAGGCTACTTTCACACTGGCGTTTTTTGTCCTCTGTCGCAATGCGTCGTTTTGGTTAAAAAACGCATCCTGCAAAAGTGCTTGCAGGATGCGTTTTTTTCTCCATAGACTAACATTGGCGACGCAGTGTGACGCATTGACACACGTCGCAACCGTCGTGCGACGGTTGCATCGTGTTGTGGCGGACTGTCAGCATCAAAAAACGTTGCTTGCAACGTTTTTTGGTACGTCGGGAACGTCTTTTTCTGCGACGGGCCGAGTACGACGCTAGTGTGAAAGTAGCCTAAGATGCATTTATTCTGGCACTTTGTTTTTTGTGTTTCTTTATTGTTACATATAAATGTTGAATGCAGTAAGTTGTAATTTGAAAAGAAAAAAGGAAGAAACTCACAAACATAAAATCAGATGATTCAAGGCTTAAAAAAAAATACAAATGTGATAGATCCCAAGTTGAATCCCTGTACAAATGTAAACAAGGACACAAGTAACACACATGCATGTTTTCACAATTTTAAAACATACGTTTTTTTCAGAATTGCGCATCAAAATTTTTAATTTGATTTCTCCAAAACAAAATATAAAGAAACATAGTCTTGTGACATATCAAATGAAAGCCGGTACCGTTCTGAGAAAAATGATTCCTCTCCCACCTCTATATCTTAATTCTAGCCCGAGATATGATAAAAAATGTAAAGCCATACCAGGCCAAAATCCGCGCTTTTTCAAAACTTTAAAAATCTGTAAAAAATTAACTGATGAAGAAAAAAATTCTAAACTTTTAATTTGTAATTAACTAAAGTTGTACTTCATAAAAACAAAAAATAAAAAAAATCTAAAGACGTAAGGTAAAAAAAATATTCATATTTGGATCACTTGATATGGAATGACCCTCTTGGAGATCTGACCACCACTGGGATCTCCTGCAATCCATAGATGGGGACGTGGAAACCAGGTCCTGCAGAGTCCCATCTCGAATGTAGTGTAGACACATTCATTGTGTATGGGACTGCAGGAGAAAGCAGACTACAGGGCTAAGCTAGTTCTGTCAGTCCCGTAGACAAGTGTTTCCTAAACTCCAGTCCTCATGGCCCCCAAAAGATCATGTTTTCAGGATTTCCTTAGTGTTGCAAAGTTGAGAAAACCTTTGGCAATTTCAGGTGCCTTTATAATATTTCCATCACCTGTGCAATACTAAGGAAATCCTGAAAACCTGACATGTTGGAGAAGGGGAACGAAGACTGAAGTTGGTGAAACGCTGCCGTAGACAATGAGTGGAGCCGAGGTCGAGCATGTCCACCACCAGCCCATCACATTTTAGCACCACACCTGACGGCTTTCTTTAATATATTTTTGTCACCTGCCCGAATCCGACTACTGCTTTAGCTTTTATTTCTGCGATCCCTTAGCCTGATAAGAGCCCCTTGAAATGGGTCAATTTTTGGGATTCCTCCATCCCTCTTCAAAATAAATGTTAAACTTTTAGGTAAAAAAAAATTGACCTCACATCTGAATCAGGTTTTGGGAATCATGGTATGGCAGAACCAAGTTGGGTTTGCCCCTTCTAGTCTGACTTCTGACAACCTTAGGAGCCCAGGTAGGATTATCAGTGAAAAACTCAAGCTTTGCTGCTTTCACTTCATATCATATAAGACTTCGATATCCGTTTGTGGTGTTTGGACTTCTGCATACATTTTTGGGCTGGATTGTATGATGCCTTCCCCTACTGCTTTACACATTGGATTTTCTTCAGTCCAACCCAAAGAAGCACTTGCCAGGGACGCCTGTTTCATCCTTACTGTGTAAACCCAAGCTATGTCCACCCACTCCAATCCTACAAATTAGAGGGTAGAGATTTTCTTCACCAACATTACCTCTTTAGGGATGGTATCCCAATTTTCTGGACACTTAGTCTATCTTCGCATCTGTTGGTTTAGCAATTCTTCTCCTTTACCTGTCTCCAACCCATCGGGATGATTTGAGAGTTGTTATGCTTCCTTTTTTGAAGCTAATGTAGCTATCAGTTCCTTCTCTGGCCTCTCAGGCAGTCGTTGGAGGACTAAGCAATGTATCATATGTCTTAGCTGGGCTAAGTCCATGTACTAAAGATGTTCCCCTTTCCTAAGTTTTTAAACTTTTTTTTTTTCTTTGGAGGTCTCCCTATTCTCCTTTTCCACTATTTGTGTGCCATAACCTGGACCACCCTTTTACTACACAAATGCAAAGCCTCACCGAATACCAAATTAAACCACCGAGATCTCACATTTGGCCCTTGACCATACTGCTTTTTCCTTCCTAGTTCCAGAATTAAAGATGAGCCAATACATTTGCAGGATTATGTGCCAAGAGTTGCTAAACAGGAGTCCTGTGACATGCCTCCTACCTGCCAGTATCCTTGGCTCCTCTTTTGATCAACCGGCTTGGCACAATGTGGTTTGTGCGTCAAGCCAGAACAATGACCTCACACTAGATCAGCCAGTCAAGAGGATCTGAAGATGGCCGCAAGTAGGAGGAGGTTCTCCGAGCCTCCATTCATAATCCATGGACATTTAGGCAAGGGTCCTGCAAATGTATTAGCTCACCTCTTTGCAGAACGTCATCGTTTAACCCTCTCCTCCCCCACTTGGGCGACAAATGACCAGCTACAGCATTTGACATTCCCTGCCCATGCGTTTTGAACCGAGTTCAATTTGCTATAAGAACCATAGTTGGTTTAAAACGCGTCAGGATTTATCCACATCCACGATGATGGCCTGTGTGTGTTTAATATGGGTGACACAAAGTGGGAGTTTCATTTATTTTTGATCTTTTGCGGTGCTGCATTGACTCCTTCTGACCAAGGCAAGATTTTCTAATAGTAACTTGATCTTTCCACTGCCATGGTGAATCCTCCTTCCTTAACTTGGACAGTAGCAGGTGCTACTAAAATCCAAAATCCTCTCAATCCGTTAATTTTTTTCACTGCATCATTTTCATTTACCCTCCCTTTTTGAAGTTTTTGGATCCCTCCAGCTGAAGCACTTTGTCACATTACCCCAGCCACTGATACTCGCTTTATGTGAACACATATATAGACCCCCCCCTGGCCTTATGTCAATAGTTATTCAGGTCTGATCCATGCCCCATTTCACCAAATGGGAATCAAAATTGGGATCTTAACTGTGAGGCTCCTAATGGTCTCATTTTTGGTCCTTTTGTTTCAAAGGGAACTTAATGGTCCTAGTTATTTAACACTATGTAACACTTTTATGATCGAGACTAGCCTAAAATGTTGTTACCAGATGACACCTTATACCTACCCAAATTGCCAATGCTCTTCTAATTGTTTTAGATGATGCTCCACCTTAGGCCTCTTTTACACTTACCGTATTTTTTGTGGGCCGTATTGCCGCAATTTTCACGGTCTGCCGCAATAACGGACCACAAAAAACTTGCTGATCTCCGTTTTTCGGGTTTCCAATACTATGGTAAAAGTATTGGAAAAAAAAAAATGGCGTTCCGCAAAACGGTGCACCGCAAAAGCAAGCTTCCGTTGTTTTTGCGGCACCATTGATTTTCAATGGGGGCTGCGTTCGTAAGCTGTGAAAAATATCGAGCAGGCTCGATATTTTTTCACGGCCGTAAATATGGCCATACGGCTTATCGCGCTCCGTGGAATTATTGCGGCCCGTTTTTGTGGCCCCATAGAAATCTATTAGGGACGCAAAAACGGGACGCAAAACCACGGTAAGTGTAAAAGAAGCCTTAGAGGACGTACTCCACATTTGGTGGACATGCAGTAGGGTTACGAGGTTGTGGATTAGGACATGTTTGTTTTTCTTGAGGTTTCTTCACTACAATGACATTGATGACTGATCTATGGAATAGGTCACCAATATTGGATCAGTGGGGGTCCGACACCCCCACCCCAACCAATCCGCTATGGCAGCGGCTAGATGCAAAGAAAGAAAGGAACAGCACAGCACTACCACATTGTTTAGGGGCCATTGCCATATACTGCAGATCAGCTCCAATTCGCATCAATGGGAAAGAGTTGTCACTAAACATCTTGTTTATGTCAAGTGTGGAGACACGGAGGGTCGGTGGGCGCCCTGGTCCGCTACCCGGAACTGCATGGACCGGGAATCGTCCCACCGAATGCATACTCTACCTTTAACATGGGCGTATCACTACTCAGACAACGCAGGGTGAAGGTAAAACAGTGTGGCAATACTTTATTGAACCACAAAACAGGCAAATAACACGAAGAACAGTCCCAGCAAAATACCCCAAGATGGTGCACATTACAGGATCTCACCCTTCTGCTGACTCGCCGGGATAATCGCTACCCCACCTATGACATGCACACAGAGAGGAGATAATGACAAGCCTAGGAAGGTGACAGTCCATTCAGATACAAGGCCAGTTGATCCGAGGATCACAACCAGGCTTCATCTTCCAGGGTCGATTACTCCACCTGTGGCACGCACACAGAGAGGAGGTAACAACAAGCATAGGAAGATGACAGTCCATTGAGGTACAAGGCCAGTTAACCCGAGAGTCACAACCTGGCATCTCCAAATGTATCCATGGTTCAGCGATGGTCAATGGAGCAGATCTGTATTCTTCCAACCAGGGCCGAAAATCCCTAGGTTGTTTCTTGTAAAATGATAGATCTGTATGATGGAGCCATGATGTAAAATGGCTGCTGGTCCTGTTTCTGGCCCTCTTGATTTATGGATGTCTTGGCAGAATCTCTGGCTGTCTCTCTCTGAGTCTCTTTTATACAGAGGCATGTAACCTATTTTTAGATTTAACAAGTGTCCTTGCAGTCCAGCATTACAGATAAGGGGAAGAATGGTGATGAGATCAAGTAGCACTACTTGATTATTTAAATTATTTGCATAGATTTTCCTCTATTTAGAATGCACACAAACTGGCAGGCAAGGACAATGCATCTAATTAACATATCAGTAAACATTGTTACTGAATTGCAAAGATAATAGAAAATAAAATGTAGGAGATAACATATTAGAGGTAAATATTCATCCTACAAAGAAGAGTCAATACTTCAGACAACAGTTCATGATTCTAGGCCTACACAATTTACGTCTGGCTAATTAAGATACAATGCTGTGTCTTTACATCAAGTTTTTGGGTTACATGGATATTTGAACATTTTTGGCAGTGTTTTTCTTTTTGTTATATTTTCATATCACAATCTTTATTTCAAGAAAAAAACAACTAACAATCTTGTAATTTTCACAGTGGCCACTGGGGTCTTTCTATATTCTTGTGTGTCTGGGTCCTGATGATACCTCCACAGATATACATTACACTTGTGTGTCTGGGTCCTGATGATACCTCCACAGATATACATTACACTTGTGTGTCTGGGTTCTGATGATACCTCCACAGATATATATTACACTTGTGTGTCTGGGTCCTGATGATATCTCCACAGATATACATTATACTCCTGTGTTTGAGTCCTAATGAGGCCTCCACAGATATACATTATATTCGTATGTCTGGGTCCTGATGATACCTCCACAGATGTACATTATACTTGTGTGTCTGGGTCCTGATAATGCCTCCGCAGATATACATTATACTCGTGTGTCTGGGTCCTGATGAGGCCTCCACAGATATATATTACATTCTTGTGTCTGGGTCCTAATGGTGCCTCCGTAGATATACATTACACTTGTGTGTCTGGGTCCTGATGATGCCTCCGCAGATATACATTACACTTGTGTGTTTGGGTCCTGATGATGCCTCCGCAGATATACATTACACTCGTGTGTCTGTGTCCTGATGATTTAAAAAAAACTGCCCGTCACATCCAAACATAGAATAAGTGTGAACAGGTGCTGAACCTAGAGACACCAACTCGTATATAGTCAAATAAATAAGGCAGCACACTGCGGCGCTAAAACATGCAACCATGAAACATGAAAATTGAACTGCATTGAAATATAAAAAAATTAGAGCGTTTAGCGGATAAATTGGCCAATTCATGTGTACTTGGTAGCCACATTAGGGCATCTCTCGTATACCAGGTCCTAAAACTTTCCTTTCCTCACTGAGAATAAATGTCTTCATCTGAATGGGTACCCGTGAAAGCTCTTCTTAGACTAAAATTCTCTCTCTCTGTGGAGGGGTAATGGACCTGTTGCGAATAAAACACCTGCAGCTAAGAGGCGGAGTGCTCAGTCAGAAGGCTAAAGAATACAAATTTCAAAAAACTGACCGTCACATCCAAACATAGAATAAGTGTGAACAGGTGCTGAACCTAAAGTCACCAACTCATATATAGTCAAATAAATAAGGCAACACACTGCGGCGCTAAAACATGCAAACATGAAAATTGAACTGCATTACTGCACTAGAAATATGAAAAAATTAGAGCGTTTAGCGCATAAATTGGCCAATTCATGTGTACCTGGTAGCCTATTCATGTGTACCTTGTGTCCTGATGATGACTCCGCAGGTATACATTACACTTGTGTGTCTCGGTAATGATGATACCTGCACAGGTATACATTACACTCTTGTGTCTGGGTCCTGATGATACCTCCACAGATACACATTACACTTGTGTGTCTGGGTCCTGATGATGCCTCTGCAGATACACATTATACTCGTGTGTCTGGGTCCTGATGATGCCTCTGCAGATATACATTACACTCTTGTGTCTGGGTCCTGATGATACCTCCACAGATACACATTACACTTGTGTGTATGGTTCCTGATGATACCCCCGCAGATATACATTACACTTGTGTGTCTTGGTTCTGATGATGCCTCCGCAGACATACATTACACTTGTGTGTCTCAGTTCTAATGATAGCTCCGCAGATATACATTACACTTGTGTGTCTGGGTCCTGATGATACCTCCGCAGATATACATGACACTTTTGTGTCTGGGTCCTGATGATGCCTTCGCAGATATATATTACATTCTTGTGTCTGGGTCCTAATGGTGCCTCCGTAGATATACATTACACTTGTGTGTCTGGGTCCTGATGATGCCTCCGCAGATATACATTACACTTGTGTGTTTGGGTCCTGATGATGCCTCCGCAGATATACATTACACTCGTGTGTCTGGGTCCTGATGATGCCTCCGCAGATATACATTACACTCTTTTGTCTGGGTCCTGATGATGCCTCCGCAGACATACATTACACTTGCGTGTCTCGGTTCTGATGATACCTCCGCAGATATACATTACACTCTTGTGTTTGGGTCCTGATGATATCTCCGCAGGTATACATTACACTTGTATGTCTGTCCTGATGATACCTCCGCAGATATACATTACACTCGTGTGTCGGTCCTGATGATACCTCCACAGATATATTTTACACTTGTGTGTCTGTGTCCTGATGATACCTCCACAGATACACATTACACTCTTGTGTATGGGTCCTGATTATGCTATCAGATACACATTTCACTCGTGTGTCTGGGTCCTGATGATGCCTCTGCAGATACACATTATACTCGTGTGTCTGGGTCCTGATGATGCCTCTGCAGATACACATTACACTCGTGTGTCTGGGTCCTGATGATGCCTCCGCAGATACACATTACAGTCGTGTGTCTGAGTCCTCGTGATACCTCCGCAGATACACATTATACTCGTGTTTCTGGGTCCTGATGATACCTCCGCAGATACATATTTCACTCTTGTGTCTGGGTCCTGATGATACCTCCGCAGATATACATTACACTCGTGTGTCTGGGTCCTGATGATGCCTCCGCAGATACACATTACTCTCGTGTGTCTGGGTCCTTATGATACCTCCGCAGATAGACATTACACTCGTGTGTCTGGGTCCTGATGATACCTCCGCAGATACACATTACACTCGTGTGTCTGGGTTCTGATGATGCCTCCGCAGATACACATTATACTCGTGTTTCTGGGTCCTGATGATACCTCCGCAGATACATATTTCACTCTTGTGTCTGGGTCCTGATGATACCTCCGCAGATACACATTACACTCGTGTGTCTGGGTCCTGATGATGCCTCCACACATACACATTACACTCGTGTGTCTGGGTCCTGATGATACCTCCGCAGATATATATTACAGTCGTGTGTCTGGGTCCTGATGATACCTCCGCAGATACACATTACATTCGTGTGTCTGGGTCCTGATGATACCTCCGCAGATACACATTACACTCGTGTGTCTGGGTCCTGATACCTCCGCAGATACACATTAAACTCGTGTGTCTGGGTCCTTATGATACCTCCGCAGATATACATTACACTTGTGTGTCTGGGTCCTGATGATACCTCCGCAGATACACATTACACTCGTGTGTCTGGGTCCTGATGATACCTCCGCAGATACACATTACACTCGTGTGTCTGGGTCCTGATACCTCCGCAGATACACATTAAACTCGTGTGTCTGGGTCCTTATGATACCTCCGCAGATATACATTACACTTGTGTGTCTGGGTCCTGATGATACCTCTGCAGATACACATTACACTCGTGTGTCTGGGTCCTGATATCTCCGCAGATACACATTACACTCGTGTGTCTGGGTCCTGATGATGCCTCCGCACATACACATTACACTCGTGTGTCTGGGTCCTTATGATACCTCCGCAGATATACATTACACTCGTGTGTCTGGGTCCTGATGATGCCTCCGCACATACACATTACACTCGTGTGTCTGGGTCCTTATGATACCTCCGCAGATATACATTACACTCGTGTGTCTGGGTCCTGATGATACCTCCGCAGATACACATTACACTCGTGTGTCTGGGTCCTGATGATGCCTCCGCACATACACATTACACTCGTGTGTCTGGGTCCTTATGATACCTCCGCAGATATGCATTACACTCGTGTGTCTGGGTCCTGATGATACCTCCGCAGATATACATGACACTTGTGTGTATGGGTCCTGATGATGCCTCCGCACATACACATTACTCTCGTGTGTCTGGGTCCTTATACCTCCGCAGATATACATTACACTCGTGTGTCTGGGTCCTGATGATACCTCCGCAGATGCACATTACACTCGTGTGTCTGGGTCCTGATGATGCCTCCGCACATACACATTACACTCGTGTGTCTGGGTCCTTATGATACCTCCGCAGATATACATTACACTCGTGTGTCTGGGTCCTGATGATACCTCCGCAGATATACATGACATTGGTGTGTATGGGTCCTGATGATGCCTCCGCACATACACATTACTCTCGTGTGTCTGGGTCCTTATGATACCTCCGCAGATATACATTACACTCGTGTGTCTGGGTCCTGATGATACCTCCGCAGATACACATTACACTCGTGTGTTTGGGTCCTGATGATGCCTCCGCAGATACACATTACACTCGTGTGTATGGGTCCTGATGATATTTCCGCAGATACACATTACACTCGTGTGTCTGGGTCCTGATGATACCTCCGCAGACATACATGACACTTGTGTGTCTGGGTCCTGATGATGCCTTCGCAGATATACATTACACTTGTCTGTCTAGGTCCTGATGATACCTCCGCAGATATACATTACACTCGTGTGTCTGGGTCCTTATGATACCTCCGCAGATACATATTACTTTTGGGTTTCTACATGAATTTGAGCAGTGAGTTTCTTGTATTGATTGGGGTGAATGCTTTGTGTCACGGGCTGATACTTGGCTGTGATTCTCATTCTCTGTCTTGTAGGAATGCTCGCTAATCTAAGGGTGAGATTCATGGAAAGACACTGATCCATACCAGACCAAAATATGGTTCTATCTCCTGAAATGTAATGTAACTGTGGCTGGTGATCTGTGCCCTGGAACTTCTGAAGAGTTCATGTTAGTTGTGTATCATTGTGTCTGCAGCTTCTTTCCATATCATGAAACTCCCCACAGACGGCAATGGATTTCTCCCAGGTTTACCATCAGACGTCTTAACTAGGACATCATCACATAAGGCAGATCTAGAACTTTTTGCTAATCTCCCAGTGATTTGAACAGACTTTCCTAATTACTTGATATAATGGGAAGGATAGACACCATGCTCTTCTGCTGGAGCAGGTTTACATGGCTGTGAGCTGTGGGGAGGGTAAGACAAAGTGATGGGATACTGAAGGAAAGTGACTACTAGGGAAAGCGAGTGCAATGATAAGGCACTGATGTGACAACTAGGCAGACGTCAGGAAAAGGGATCATGACAGTGAATAAAAAGTAGAAGTAGAGGACTACTCTCATACCTAATGGAAAATTGTCCTAGCGTTGACTATAAAAGGAATAGGCAGCTGCTGGGGAGAAGTCTAAGTCTAAAACATCTTTCCTTGTTGAGTGATATGCCTGACATGCCAGTATAAGGAGACTTATAGGCCACGCACTCCTCCTCTGGGAAATTAATTTATCTCTCTTTTGTAAAATGTCTCTTCAGAGAGGAAGAGGACTAGAACTCTTCTATTGCCACATATTGTAAGTAGCAATCCTAAAAGTCAATATTGACCCTCTGTTTGTTTACCTAATTGTGTACTGGTTTATGCAGTATGTTTTTAATAAACCAGTGGAAAACTTAAACGGAATACGTTCCGGTGACTGCCTCTTTAAAAGGAACCTGTCACCAGGTTTGGCTGATATGAGATCCGACCTTTCAGGGCTGATATACAGTATTCTATAGTGCTGTATATCTGCCCCCAACCCGACCTGTAAGAGAAGAAAAAGACCATTTATTATACTCACTTGGGGGGCGGTCCGGTCCGAGGGGTGTTGACGTACTTGGTCCTGTGCCTCCCATCTTCTTATGATCACTGTCCTCCTCCTTGCTTTGTGTGGATGACGCAGTTAAATGAGAAAGGGGGGTCTACTGTAACTGGAAGGGAAAGGGGGCACTGCTGTAACTGGAAGGGAAAGGGAGCGCTGCTGTAACTGGAAGGGAAAGGGGGCTCTGCTGTAACTGGAAGATAAAGGGGGCGCTGCTTTAACTGGAAGGGAAAGGGGGCGCTGCTGTAACTGGAAGGGTAAGGGGGCGCTGCTGTAACTGGATGGGAAGGGGCACTGCTGTAACTGGAAGGGAAAGGGGGCGCTGCCGTAAGTAGAAGGGAAAGGGGGCGCTGCTGTAACTGGAAGGGAAAGGGGGCTCTGCTGTAACTGGAAGATAAAGGGGGCGCTGCTTTAACTGGAAGGGAAAGGGGGCGCTGCTGTAACTGGAAGGGTAAGGGGGCGCTGCTGTAAATAGATGGGAAGGGGCACTGCTGTAACTGGAAGGGAAAGGGGGCGCTGCCGTAAGTAGAAGGGAAAGGGGGCGCTGCTGTAACTGGAAGGGAAAGGGGGCGCTGCTGTAACTGGAAGGGAAAGGGGGCGCTGCTGTAACTGAAAGGGAAAGGGGGCGCTGCTGTAACTGAAAGGGAAAGGGGGCTCTACTGTAACTGGAAGGGAAAGGGGGCTCTGCTGTAACTGGAAGGGAAAGGGGGCACTGCTGTAACTAGATGGGAAGGGGGCGCTGCTGTAACTGGAAGGGAAAGGGGGCGCTGCTGTAACTGAAAGGGAAAGGGGGCGCTGCTGTAACTAGATGGGAAGGGGGCGCTGCTGTAACTGGAAGGGAAAGGGGCGCTGCTGTAACTGAAAGGGAAAGGGGGCTCTACTGTAACTGGAAGGGAAAGGGGGCCCTGCTGTAACTGGAAGGGAAAGGGGGCACTGCTGTAACTAGATGGGAAGGGGGCGCTGCTGTAACTGGAAGGGAAAGGGGGCGCTGCTGTAACTGAAAGGGAAAGGGGCCGCTGCTGTAACTGAAAGGGAAAGGGGGCTCTACTGTAACTGGAAGGGAAAGGGGGCACTGCTGTAACTGAAAGGGACTCTACTGTAACTGGAAGGGAAAGGGGGCTCTGCTGTAACTGGAAGGGAAAGGGGGCACTGCTGTAACTAGATGGGAAGGGGGCGCTGCTGTAACTGGAAGGGAAAGGGGGCGCTGCTGTAACTGAAAGGGAAAGGGGGCGCTGCTGTAACTAGATGGGAAGGGGGCGCTGCTGTAACTGGAAGGGAAAGGGGCGCTGCTGTAACTGAAAGGGAAAGGGGGCTCCACTGTAACTGGAAGGGAAAGGGGGCCCTGCTGTAACTGGAAGGGAAAGGGGGCACTGCTGTAACTAGATGGGAAGGGGGCGCTGCTGTAACTGGAAGGGAAAGGGGGCGCTGCTGTAACTGAAAGGGAAAGGGGCCGCTGCTGTAACTGAAAGGGAAAGGGGGCTCTACTGTAACTGGAAGGGAAAGGGGGCACTGCTGTAACTGAAAGGGACTCTACTGTAACTGGAAGGGAAAGGGGGCTCTGCTGTAACTGGAAGGGAAAGGGGGCACTGCTGTAACTAGATGGGAAGGGGGCGCTGCTGTAACTGGATGGGAAAGGGGGCGCTGCTGTAACTGGAAGGGAAAGGGGGCTCTACTGTAACTGGAAAGGAAAGGGGGTGCTACTGTAACTGGAAGGGAAAGGGGGCGCTGCTGTAACTAGATGGGAAGGGGGCACTGCTGTAACTGGAAGGCAATGAGTACACTGCAGTGATTCGTGGAGGAGGAGGCTACTAGTGTGACTACTAGAGGGTAGGCAATCCGTGCTGTGGCTATGCTGATGGCTGGTGCCGGCTGTACCCGCTGCTGAGAGGAGGCTCTGTGATACCCACTATGGGGAAGGAGTTTATTCTGTTTTCTGTGTTGTCGTCAGTCTTGTAGTGGAAACGCTCTCGGTGTGGAATGATGGTCACTGCTGTGTAGCATCATAGGGACGTGATCAGTTCAGGGCTACTGGCTGCTCGTGCAGTACATTAGGTGCATGGGAGTTCTCAGCGTCAGGACGTTGCACTTGTTCCCATTCACTAAAAGTAAGCAGAGAGTTTGGTAAATGATGAGGTTTGTAAGCCGCGCTTTATTTCACATTTGCCTTACTCCCTGTAATCGTGCGGGGCTCAGGTCTCCGAGGCTGACATTTGTGGTTTCTCATCTGCAGAAGCCCCTGTATGACTGCTGGAGACCGAAAATAGGACTAGACTAAAAGGTTATCCCCATCGGGACGCCAGCTTGTGTTCTGGGGGTGGTCGGTGCTGAAACCCTCAGTGCTCCGCTGATCTGGCCGGCAGACGCAGGAATGAATGGAAAGCACAATCCTGACCGGAGTTTTACCAAGTTTATGGGAAGGGGAAACTAATGTCTAGAGCAGTCCTTGGCTGTAAGATAGGAAAGTAACAGTGTGAGCGACCATTATACACTTCTGCTTCCAGTGATGGAGGAAGAATTAAAATCCCTGCCTCTGGAGAACGCATCGATCCTGTCTGAGGGCGCCCTACAGGATGGACATCGCCTCTGGATCGGGAACCTGGACCCGAAAATCACCGAGTGAGTGCTCTAGTGCAACTGTGGGATTTTTTTTCTGCATTTTTTTTTTCCCTTAGTCGGGTTCATGCAGATCTTTTGTGTTCCTTTCATTCAGGTACCATCTATTAAAACTACTACAGAAGTTTGGCAAAGTGAAGCAATTTGATTTCCTGTTTCACAAGTCGGGGCCATTGGAAGGACAACCCCGGGGCTACTGTTTTGTGAATTTTGAGACAAAACTGGTAAGTGTATCATTAAGGTTCCTCAATCCCACATTGAAGAACACAGTGAGTTCTGAAAACGTGAGATCAGCTGCTCAGATGCACGTGGGGCAATACAGATGCATCACATTGTTTTATATCGCCCCATTTTTATTATAGAGATCATTTCACGTCCAGAAACACTATTTGCCTTCAGATGTGGGGTTAATCTGCGGGTAAATAGCATTGCAATCATGTCTGTCTGCTCCTATGGGGAGAAAATGAAGTCTTGTTCTCTCTGTAGTTGGCCGCTTTTTGTCACCACTCCCTGTACTATGAGCACGGCCGTAATTACTCCCCGGCAGTTTGATTGACAGCCTGCTCTGCACACATACGCTGCAGAACAGACCGTGTCAGGGAGTGATTACAGCTCCGCGTGCTGTGTAGTTAATGGTGACTGGTTGGCTGGATGAGAAGCCCCCAGACTGGTGTCTTAGGGGTAACGTCTCTCCTTATGGAGAGTGACATGCCAGCGAAAGGAGACTTTTTGGCCATTCAATGCTCTTCTGGGAATTAAATATGCCAATTTCCTTTTGTTCCTCTCTGAATAAGCGATAATTTCCAAGACGAGCATTGCATGGCCTATAAGTCTCCTTACATTGGCATGTCACTGTCCACAATGAGAGACGTTACCCCTTAGGCTGTAATTCCTGATGTCACTGCTGCCATTGAGGTCAATGGTCCCTGTGTTTGTCTCCCTATTATATGGTTACAAAACCATTATGATCCTATGGGGGTCCGACCTCTGTGACTCAAGAGCCAAGTGACTCAGTCCAACCAGTATCAGGCCCTCACTCTTCAGAAAGCTATGGCCCATCCAAGCAGTATGTCCTATGGTGGGACATCTGCAGTTTGATACACATGGGTAATATCAAGTCTTTAATTTGAAATAATCCTCAGTGTATGATCATATATTAAAGTTAAATATCCTGTAAGAACCTGGCCGTCTAATGTCTGCCCATTCGGTTACTTGTGTACGGATGGCCCGGGTCACATCTTCCCATCATCTCCCCTATTCCACATTGCAGGCGTGGACCATAGTGGCCCCTCACGTCCCGATGCTGAGCACAGTACCCCGGCCGGATAGCTTTGTTTTGTGACCTCCATGGCAGTCCCAGTTTATCAGGCTGGCACGGTGACCTACAGCGCCAGCTGTCATTATGCAGAAAGCATGCAATATTTGTTCCCTGGATGTAAATCTTATGTGCTTAGGGAAGAAATCTGATACCAAGGCACTTGTAATCAGCTCAAAATAGATTTTTTTTTTTTTTAACAGGAAGCCGAAAAGGCGATTCAATGCCTCAATGGAAAAATGGCCCTGTCAAAGAAATTGGTTGTGAGATGGGCACATGCACAAATTAAGGTAAAATCCTTAAATATACCTGATACTAATCTAGTAATCAGCATTGCGGTGGCCTGGTAGGATATGACACCATAGGCTGCATGTCGCTTAGAACTAATGGGATGCCATATTGCTTTGTCAGCCATTTTTTAGTATATAGTCAGATTGCATGGCCTATAAGTCTCCTTACGCCAAGTTGGCACTCTCCACAATGAGAAACATTCCCCCTTAGACTCCTTAGTATATAGTCTGCATACTATATCTTCTATTTGCTCCCTGTCTGACGGACATGTAAGGATGAACAGTGAAGTAGCTCCAGTACTCCCTTGAGCACCGCAGACCCAGATTGTAATAGCTGTTGAGGATCCTGGGTCAGCCTCCCACCTAACAGACATAAGACGCCTTTCCTAAGCATAGGTGATAGAGAACACCCCCTTTTAAAGCGACATTTTGACACCAATCCTTATGATTTTAGCAAACTTGGTTACTTCTGACCCATTTGTCTCCATCTTTTGCAGAGATACGATAATTATAAAAGTGAAAAAGTTTTACCAATCAGTTTGGAACCGTCTTCAAGCACAGAACCAACTCAGTCCACTATAAGGTGAATTTTTGTGTTTTGTTTTCTGTAACATATCCCTTTATATTTCTGATTCTGATAGTCTAGAGTGGATGCAGTTGTAAAAGAAAAAATTACCCAGCCAAAAGTAATATTACCATATTTTTCAGACTATAAGACGCATTTTTTCCTTCAAAAATTGGAGGAAAATTGCTGGGTGCGTCTTATAGTTCGGGTATACCTGGATGGGAAGGTGGGGGAGCAGCAGCGGTAGAGCAACGGGTTATAGGAGGCAGGAGCTGGCTGCTGCGGCTAACACCTGTACTCGCTGCTAAAGAGAAATGAATATTCACTGCTCCCCACACCTATGGGAGTGGAGACCAGTGAATATTAATTTCTCTTTAATAGCAGATATGCTGTTAGCCACAACTGCCTGCAGCTGCTGAGCTCTGAAGTGTGTCCGCTACTTAAGGAAATGAATATTCACTGCTCTCCATGCCCATGAGAGTGGAGAGCAGGGAATATTCATTCCCTTTAGTAGCGGACACACGTGATCGCTCGGCAGCGGCAGAAAGCCAGTGGCTAGGATTAACACTGTACCTGCTATTATCAGTGAATATTCACTGCTCCACACGCCCATAGACCCGTGCGTGGGGAGCAGTGACTATTAATGCAGCTGTCCTCTCCTTGTAAGCAGCGCAGAACGTCACTGCCATTTGCTGCTTATAAGCATAAATCAGCTGCTGGTATCAGAACAGGGCTCTGCTAGGGAGCGCAGGGAAGGTAAGTAGAAAATGTTGTTGTTTTTTTTTTTTAATGTTTTTCTGATGGGGCCATGCATACCAGCACGGGGATGAGGGTGCCATGCATAACAGAATGGCGATGAGGGGGCCATGCATACCTGGATTGGGGATATATATACCAGGATGGGGATTATTAGTACAGAATTGACCACATTTTTTTTTCTATTTTCCTCCTCTAAAATCTAGGTGCGTCTTATATTCCGCAATATACGATACATTTGGATAGGATTTCAGCCACCACGTTTCAATATACTGACTACAAGCCAGAAATCTTAAACATGGTGATGAATTGAAGAACCAGGCAGATTTCTGCCTCTGAGTGCCAATTGACAAAATACTAAGGAAATCAGCGGTCGTTAAATGGGTTGTCCAATGAACAAAGAACATTTTAATTAAGAGATCTTGGAATAACAAGTTCCACAAATTGATGTGTTAAAAAAAAATGTTCCTGTGCTGAGATAATCCTATAAATGTTCCGTGCTGTGTACTGTGTAATGGCCGTGTCTGGCCATGGAAAGAAGCTCCAGTTCATGATCAGCACATACCACAGCTCCTGGACAGGGGAGGAAACATAAGTCACTTACAGTAATTGAGTATACAGACATGACACAGCAGGGGCTCACAGCGGCTACTTTTTGAGGTAACACATTTCCCTGCCTGTTTTATCACAGGAGCAAGCATCTCCAGTCCTGTTAGATAGTCATAAATCAAGTCCGTGACATAAGCTTAGCAGCCGCTGGAGTTACTATGTCACTGACATGATTTTTGGTAAGAAAAACAAAGTTTATCAGATCACAGGTGTAAAAGATATATTGAAGCAGGATGCGGTGCTCGGAGGGATCAGGCTAGCTCCTGAGCTGAAACCATAGAAGAAATAGTGGAAAAATCCAGCAACCGCAAAAATATTTTTTATATCTAAAACATCAAATTTATTTGGATATGGTTGAAAACAAAGAAAAATTTAAATAATATAAAATAACATGATGGACACCGGGTCTATGCGTTTCGAGCATTACAGGATGTATTAGTCCTTCAGGGCTGTGGCGCTACTATATTTACTGTACACAGCGTAGAAAAGCCGCGGAGACACCATCACGTGTTTCTTAACGCAAGCAATGAATAGCCAGGTCTTTCACCGGGAAGGAACAACCACGGGAAGGGCAGCATCCAATAAAGGAAAACCACCTATGCCAAAACATGGTATCCATCCACAGACAGCTGTTTCGGGGTATTTGCCCCTCATCAGTGTGGAGTAGGAAACTGGCTATTAGGAGCAGTGCCTAGTGAAAAGACTATAAACATGAGGATGAGGATGAATGACCTCGGGGAGATCCCCGAGGTCATTCATCCTCATGTTTACTGTACACAGTTATCAGAGTCCTCCGTACAGTTGTCAGAGTCCTCCATCAGGGCCCTGGTGCTACAATACCTCGGTGCACATTATTTACTGTATACAGTTGTCAGAGCCCACCATACAGTTGTCAGAGTCCTCCATCACGGCTTTCTCCATTACCTTGTAATCTGTTTCCCTCACACTGCTATCGGAGCTCAGTAACTGGAATCTGACATAAGCTGAGTGTTTCGCTCGGCTTTAGCAGGAGTTGCCCCCCTCATGTGCACCTTGGGGGAAACGCTTTGAGGCAAAGAAGCAAATAAGTGTGATCAATCTGTATGAAGCCCACTGCCACGTCATGGAGGACCTCTCAGTGGGTCTGTAGCCTATATAGGTGCGTCGCTGTTTGTTGGTCACCACGGCAGTGATACCGCACCAGCAGGGTAAGTGACCTGGCGCCCCACAGTACCCATTCTGCAAGGCTGAGCTGTGAACGCCGGGAGGGGAGGAGATTCGCAGCCTCCCGTCCAGCGGCCACAAGTTACTGACAAGGCCAATGTAGTGGGCAAGAGGTGAGGGTCTTATCAGCGGACCCCCAGTATAAACACAGAGCATTGGGGTCTCTAGATTGCACACCCCCTCTAAGTTATTATCATAGATAAATGATGGCGGATAGAATGGCATCTGCATATGAGTTCCCAATACCAGTGCGGACACTGGAGCACGCACCAGTATTTGGGGGCCCTTTCAATTAGCGGGGGGGGGTCCTTAAACAAACAAGTGCTTGAGTCTGTGTGCGGATCCCGTCCGGCACATGGGGAAGGCGCTGATCAAACAACCTGTGTGTTTCTAAAGTAGTCAGGAAATGGAGGGGCAAATGTAGTCTACTAGCCCGAGGCTGCGGGCCGGGCCACCAGAGGTTAAACTGATTGATTGAGCGCTGTCGCTTTAACAGGAAGCCGATGTCCTCTGGGGAGCAGCAGTGAAGTGTAGGTCTGGAATACAGGGGTCGGACGGGGAACAATCAGGGAGAACGAGGCAACGTCATCGGGTTCTGCTCCTATTTACAGGCTTCGATATCTGCTGCTCTAAAAGGTGCAGCTACTTTTGTAACCATTTTTTGCTTCATTTTTGCACTTTGGTTTTTTCCTCCAATGTATTCTCCTCTCCGTATCCATATGCGACTTGTCTCTTGCAGACGGAGTTGTAGTTCATTTTACCTATATAAAAACATTCTAAGTGCAGAACATTCTAAGTGCAGAGAAATGGTAAAAAAAAACTGGAATTATGTTTTGGTTTAGTTATTACAGCGTTCATTACAGGGTTAAACATTACTTGGTGACACGATTCTTCATGTCAGTGCGATCACAGCGATCCCAAAGCTGCACAGATTAATATAAATAAATATATATATTAAGATTTATTTCTGTTCGCAAAATTCAGATCTTTGTGTCAGAAAAACATGTCTTGTGTCTCAGTATTGTTTTTTTTTCTTTGCTCACTGATGACGTGGTGTCGGGGCTGGTTCTGCGGGGTGAGCTGATGGCGCTTTCTTGGGGCTGGTTCTGCGGGGCGAACTGATGGCATGGTGTTGGGGCTGGTACTGCAGGGTGACGTGATGGTGTGGTGTCGGGGCTGGTTCTGCGGGGCGAGCTGATGGCGCGGTGTAGGGGCTGGTTTTGCGGGGCAAGCTGAAGATGCGGTGTTAGGGCTGGTACTACAGGGTGAGCTGATGGTGCGGTGTCGGGGCTGGTTCTGCGGGGCGAGCTGATGGTGCGGTGTTGGGGCTGATTCTGCGAGGTGAGCTGATGTGGTGTTGGGGCTGGTTCTGCGAGGTGAGCTGATGGCGCGATGTTGGGGCTGGTTCTGCGGGGCGAGCTGATGGCGCTTTCTTGGGGCTGGTTCTGCAAGGTGAGCTGATGGCGCGGTGTTGGGGCTGGTTCTGCGGGGTGAGCTGATGGTGCGGTGTCGGGGCTGGTTCTGCGGGGCGAGCTGATGGCGCGGTGTTGGGGCTGGTTCTGCGGGGCGAGCTGATGGCACAGTCTTGGGGCTGTTTCTCCGGGGCGAGCTGATGGCGCGGTGTCGGGGCTGGTTCTGCAGGGTGAGCTGATGGCACGGTTTTGGGGCTGATTCTGCGAGGTGAGCTGATGTGGTGTTGGGGCTGGTTCTGCGAGGTGAGCTGATGACGTGATGTTGGGGCTGGTTCTGCTGGGCGAGCTGATGGCACGGTCTTAGGGCTGTTTCTCCGGGCGAGCTGATGGCGCGGTGTCGAGGCTGGTTCTGCAGGGTGAGCTGATGGCGCGGTGTTGGGGCTGATTCTGCGAGGTGAGCTGATGTGGTGTTGGGGCTGGTTCTGCGGGGAGCGAGCTGATGGCACGGTGTTGGGGCTAGTTCTCCGGGCGAGCTGATGGTGTGGTGTCGGGGCTGGTTCTGCGGGGCGAGCTGATGGCGCTTTCTTGGGGCTGGTTCTGCAAGGTGAGCTGATGGTGCGGTGTTGGGGCTGGTTCTGCGGGGCGAGCTGATGACGCGGTGTTGGGGCTGGTTCTGCAGGGCGAGCTGATGACGCGGTGTTGGGGCTGGTTCTGCGGGGCGAGCTGATGATGCGGTGTCGGGGCTGGTTCTGCGGGGCGAGCTGATGTAGCAGTGTCGGGGCTGGTTCTGCGGGGCGAGCTGATGACGCGGTGTCGGGGCTGGTTTTGCGGGGCGAGCTGATGACATGTCGGGGCTGGTTCTGCGGGGCAAGCTGATGACGTGGTATTGGGGCTGGTTCTGCAGGGTGAGCTGATGACGCGGTGTCGGGGCTGGTTCTGTGGGGCGAGCTGATGACGTGGTGTCGGGGCTGGTTCTGCGGGGTGAGCTGATGACGTGGTGTCGGGGCTGGTTCTGCGGGGCCAGCTGATGACGCGGTGTCGGGGCTGGTTCTGCGGGGCGGTTTCTGGGAAGGTTCAATAACCTTCTTGTTATATTCTGGTGTATATGTTTTTCTTTATGGCATTTATTATTATAGTTAATTTTATTTTAATAGATTGATCCTTTGGGATACCAAATGTATAATATTATTATTATTTATTTTTGATGCACCATTTATTCCATGGTGCCGTACATCATAAAAAGCACAAATAGAAAACACAAAGAAGAGTAAGTTCACACAGGGCGTTTTTGCTGCATTTTTTCATGCTAATTTTCAGCTGCTTTTTACAGTACCAGCAAAGCCTATGAGATTTCAGAAATCTCATGCACACACATATTGGTTTTTTGTGTGATCGTTATTTTGTGCTTTGCTGTGTTTTTTGGACATAGGGCATGTCACTTCTTTCAGCATTTTTGCTGTGTTTTTTCAGCGTTTTTCATCCATTGACTTGAATGGGTGTTGAAAAAAACGCAGCAAAAACGCAGGTATCATTATTTGCTGCTGAAAATTCAAGGACATTAGCATGGACAAAGAGAAAAACAAACGCACCAAATACGCAACAGAAAATGCACCATAAGAGCATCTAAACCTGCGTTTTTGACGCAGCTTCTTTCCTGCCAAGATGATCAGGTTTTGCTGCAGAAAAAAAAGCAGCAAAAACGCCCTGTGTGAACTTACCCTAATAGTCACAGACAGATACAGAGGGAAGAGGACCCGGTCCCTGGCAGCCTCACATTCTACAGGATGATGGGAAGAAGACAGTAGGTCGGGGGCTGCGGTAGCTCCGATGGTGTTGAGGAGGCCGTGCAGTCATTGCAAGTTGGTGCTTTCTTGAAGAGGTGGGTTTTCAGGTTCCGTCTGAAGGACCCAAATGTGGTGGATAAAAATCAGACATGTTGGGGCGCAGAATTCCAGATGATGGGAGATATTCGAGAGAAGTCTTGGAGGTGGTTGGGTGAGGAACGAATAAGCATGGAGGAGAGAAGGAGGACCAGAGATTATGTGAGGGAAGATATCGGGAGATTAGTTCAGAGATATATGGAGGAGACAGGTTATGGATGGCTTTGTAGGTCAGTGTTAGTATATGTGTGTGTGCATGTGTATACATTCAATATACTGAATATTATAATACACATACACATCATGTGAGTATTAAATAAATATACATATATATATATATATACATATACTGTATATACATACATATATATATATATATATATATATATATATATATATATATATATATATATATATATATATATATATATACACACACACACACACATATACACACACACACACACACACACACACACACACACACACACACATACACACATATACATGAGCGTTATACACGGGCACACATATACGACAAATACACACATATATAACATGCACACTATATACAGTTAGGTCCATATATATTTGGACAGAGACGACATTTTTCTAATTTTGGTTAGACATTACCACAATGAATTTTAAGCAAAACAATTCAGATGCAGTTGAAGTTCAGACTTTCAGCTTTCATTTGAGGGTATCCATATTAAAATTGGATGAAGGGTTTAGGAGTTTCAGCTCCTTAACATGTGCCACCCTGTTTTTAAAGGGACCAAAAGTAATTGGACAATTGACTCCAAGGCTATTTCCTGGACAGGTGTGGGCAATCCCTTCGTTATCTCATTCTAAATTAAGCAGATAAAAGGCCTGGAGTTGATTTGAGGTTTGGTGCTTGCATTTGGAAGGTTTTGCTGTGAAGTAAACATGCGGTCAAAGGAGCTCTCCATGCAGGTGAAACAAGCCATCCTTAAGCTGCGAAAACAGAAAAAAAAACATCCGAGAAATTGCTACAATAGGAGCGGCAAAATCAACAGTTTGGTACATCCTGAGAAAGAAAGAAAGCACTGGTGAACTCCTCAATGCAAAAAGATCTGGGCACCCACAGAAGACAACAGTGGTGGATGATCGCAGAATAATCTCCATGGTGAAGAGAAACCCCTTCACAACAGCCAACCAAGTGAACAACACTCTCCAGGAGGTCGGCGTATCAATATCCAAATCTACCATAAAGAGAAGACTGCATGAAAGTAAATACAGAGGGTTCACTCCATGGTGCAAGCCACTCATAAGCATCAAGAATAAAAAGGCTAGACTGGACTTTGCTATAAAACATCTAAAAAAGCCAGCACAGTTCTGGAAGAACATTCTTTGGACAGATGAAACCATGATCAACCTCTACCAGAATGATGGAAAGAGAAAAGTATGGTGAAGGCATGGTATAGCTCATGATCCAAAGCATACCACATCATCTGTAAAACACGGCGGAGGCAGTGTGATGGCTTGGGCATGCATGGCTGCCAGTGGCACTGGGTCACTAGTGTTTATTGATGATGTGACACAGGACAGAAGCAGCCGAATGAATTCTGAGGTATTCAGAGCCGCCATACTGTGTGCTCAGATCCAGCCAAATGCAGCCAAACTGATTGGTCGTCGTTTCATACTACAGATGGACAATGACCCAAAACATAAAGCCAAAGCAACCCAGGAGTTTATTAAAGCAAAGAAGTGGAATATTCTTGAATGGCCAAGTCAGTCACCTGATCTCAACCCAATTGAGCATGCATTTCACTTGTTAAAGACTAAACTTCAGACAGTAAGGCCCACAAACAAACAGCAACTGAAAACCACCGCAGTGAAGGCCTGGCAGAGCATCAAAAAGGAGGAAACACAGCGTCTGCTGATGTCCATGAGTTCAAGACTTCAGGCAGTCATTGCCAACAAAGGGTTTTCAACCAAGTACTAGAAATGAACATTTTATTTAAAATTATTTAATCTGTCCAATTACTTTTGGTCCCTTTAAAAACAAGGAGGCACATGTTAAGGAGTTGAAACTCCTAAACCCTTCATCCAATTTTAATGTGGATACCCCCAAATGAAAGCTGAAAGTCTGAACTTCAACTGCATCGGAATTGTTTTGTTTAAAATTCATTGTGGTAATGTCTATAACCAAAATTAGAAAAATGTTGTCTGTGTCCAAATATATATGGACCTAACTGTATGAGTATTATAATTTATTGTTTTTTTTTAGGTTGATTAATTCTTGTATTGAGAAAATAAAGAAGATTCTTACATTTTGTTTTTAATGTTTTGAAAAAAATAAATACATTTTGCGTTATGGGATCTAAACTTGAGACCGACTGATCGCTTATACTTAAGTATTGTAGAATGTAGTAAAAATCCCTGTCTGCGATCTCCTATGAAATCTAGACACAGACCGGGCTTCATAGGAGCACAAATATGTCCACATTGGGGACCTTCAGTAGCCCACCCGTCTGCCTACAAGCATATTGTGGAGGGGCAGTAGGCACCACCTAAATGCCGCTGTCTGAGATTGACAGTGGCATTTAAGGGGTTAAACAGCAGCGGTCGGGGCCGTGTCTCTCTGCTGTTAGAGGCCGGTGCTGGCTATATTATAATACAGCTCCATATACCCGCACTGTAACATGTATATACAGGGGTTTAAGAAAAAATCATACAAAATATGTAAGTGTTTTGTGTACACAGCTCCTATGCAGAGCTATGTGTCGTCATGGTTGCAGACTATAAATGGTCCTTGTATGAGCTCTAACTAACAGTCACATTATTGTCTTCCATATATAAGTTGTATTCATTTACTCCGTACAGTGTCAGTGCTAAGATTAAAGCAATCGAAGCCAAACTGAAGATGATGGCCGAAAATCCCGACCACGAGCTCCCCGGGCAGCCATCTTATTCTTATTTTAAAGCCTCGGAGAAGAAAAGGAGCACCCCATATTCCAGAACGTCATGGAAAACGAGGAGATGACATCAGCGTTTCTCCAGATTCCCACCACGGAGCTCCACAGACTCTGAGCCCACCCACCCTCCCAGTGTACAGACCCCCGTAATTATGTCCATCACAATAACAGAGACCTCATGAAACCTTTTCCTTGCAGACTTGAATTTTGTGTGGCGGAGAGCAGCGTTGGGCTGGTGGTGCCCCGGCCTCCTCTATGCGCCTCTCTTCTATGTATGATCTTGTGTCGTGCGTGCTCTTATTATACAGTACCTTGTGTTTCGCTGTCTACATTTTCCGCTTTTCATCATCAGGTCCAGATTTTTTTTTACATAAAAAATGCAGCTTTCCTGTCGAAATATCCGACACCTGGTGGACTGAATTATGAGTCAGTGGGATTTCCTGACAGTCCGATCTGTCACATCACCGGTATGAACAGCAGCTGCGATGCTGGTGTGACCAGAGCCCTTCATCAGTGGACAATCCTGCAAATCGCAGGAAACTGGGAGAGAAGTTCTCAAGTTTCTCATAGCGTTCTCTTACTTTTCCGTGTCTGCAATAAGTCTACAAGCCATAAATGCATGATCATAAGAGAAGGTGTGAGGAGACGGTTAATGACACGTCCGGATTACCACAAAGGAACAAGTATTCTTTCTAATCATTGCATACAGGTCCTGGCCAGAGATGAGCCCATCGGAGTCGAATTCTCCATATCGTGCTGATTTTATCAGGAAATATGATTTGCAGATAATTTGTTCTCGAGGAAATTTAATGTCACTTATTATTCACTGGGGCCTGGAGAGAATCCAGGCATAATATATTTAGGAAAAATTATGAATACTCACCTCCGCCACTTACTTTCCCCTGTACGGTACGCTGCACATCTTCTTACCACTGCCGTCTGCTTGCACCTTCATCTTAGGTAGGGACTTCCAGCCACGACTAGATGGGTTGGTCAGCCGGGACTAGGCGCGGGATGGCCAGCCGGGACTAGGCGTGGGATGGCCAGCCGGGACTAGGCGCGGGATGGCCAGCCGGGACTAGGCGCGGGATGGCTAGCCGAGACTAGATGCGGGTTGGCCAGCCGGGACTAGGCGCGGGACGGCCAGCCGCGACTAGGAGCAGTATGACCCTGTTTAGAGCATGCAGCATAAGCTTGACGTTGCATCAAGCATGAGCCAAGAACGCCTGAGCCTAGTCATCCCCGGAAGTCCTGGCCTAGAGTCGTCTCTGTGCATGCTCGTTGTAAGGACGTGGTGACGTCGCTGTACACATTAGACCAGGACTAACTAGTCGTAGCTGGAAGTCCCAGCCTAGTGTGAAGATGCTTTAGGCTATGGTGGTAAGAAAATGCACCAATGACCATTTGGAGGGGAGCCAGTCGGTAAAGGGAGTATTGTTTTTTTGATTTGTTATTTAACCTTTTGCCTGCCCTGTACAGTTTAGCTGGCCACAGTTTTGCTGAATTTGCAAGGAGCACATTGCAAAAAATTTGTGTTCTGGAAAATACAGGGATTTGTAAAATACGTGGAATTCAATCCACTGAAATTAATTCACCCATCTCTACTAACATGAATATACCATTGAAGGGTTATTCCCATTTGTAGAAGATATCATTATAATTTGCTGATCGATGGGATTTTGGCAACCGGTGGTCTTCACCGATGCCAATAACAGGGCTCTGCAAGTCTGCCGGTAAAATCTTGGCGCTGTATCACACAGGCACATGGACAATTAATGGAGCTGTGGAGGACGTTCAGACGGGGCCTTGTTCTCTGGATTAGTGGTCCCGGAGTTTAAAGCCCCACCGATCAGTAAGCTAGACGTCATCAGCAGGGTGATAACTTCTGAAGATGGGAATAACCCTTCATTAATGGGTTATCTGGGATGGGGTAACATTTTCTCAAGGGATGGAAAGTGGATAAAATACTGTAATAAAAGATTTCTCCGGTTGAAGCAATCTTCCCCACCAATCACAGCATACTTGGCCACTGATTCCTGTGATGGGCTGCAGCGGTCATGTTGTAGACAACATATCATGTCTTCTGCCAAGCAAGCAGTGACAGACAAGGAGGATTGAAGCAGCAGGCTGGAACAGTAGTGGGATTTAGGGATGAGTGTTTGGTCTTTTATTGTTTATACCACCCATTGACGCCTTTTTGGGGGCTTTTGCCCAGTCCCGGAGAACCCCCTTAATGAGCATCTACCATTAAAGCCAGTTGTATCTGATGTATGGTCTGCAGGACCCCAGTGGGATACGCTGCCCCACCTTTCACACTACATGGTGGATCACATTTGCCCGGTGCCCCTCTTTAAATTATTCTTCTGGATCCCTCACCTAAATACAAAGTGCTACAATTAGCATGCTGCCTCCAGTCGATAGTTTGGGCAGGGCCCGCACCGGTGGCATCTGTATTTTTGTATACAGTTTGCGGTGTTTTCTGACCACCGTACATTACCATACAATGCGTTTTCTTGCACTGCGGAACATAAACTCCATTCTGTACACTATAATTTATTATTTTTTTACCAGATCCGCTCGTTTCTTCATGTGATATTAGGATGCTACACTTGTCGAGCCTTGTAGATTGTAATGTTTGCACTATGTTAAATAAAAATCTATAAAGGTGACATTTTCCTGGATCATTGGGTGCACACGCTGTGTAATATTTAGGGGACAATCGAGTGATGTGCGGGAAATTACCAATCGGTAAGACGCAGCATTCGACCCAAATATTCCTATAAAATAACGCTGCAGAATTTTTCTTCGAATTATGATGCTTCGTCTCTTTCTGGAGATGTGAATAAATTGACAACTCTCTGCTACTATTCCTTTGATCAATGGGCATTGACGTACTCGTGGCATGGTTGAACTCATGGTATGGTCGTACTCTTTGTATTGTCATACTCGTGGCATGGTTGTACTCTTGGCATGGTTGTACTCTTGGCATGGTCGTACTCGTATGGTCGTACTCGTGGCATGGTCGTACTCTTTGTATTGTCGTACTCGTGGCATGGTTGTTCTCTTGGCATGGTTGTACTCTTGGCATGGTTGTACTCGTGGTATGGTCGTACTCGTGGTATGGTCGTACTCGTGTCATGGTCGTACTCGTGTCATGGTCGTACTCGTGGCATGGTCGTACTCGTGGCATTGTCGTACTCTTTGTATTGTCGTACTCTTTGTATTGTCGTACTCGTGGCATGGTTGTACTCTTGGTATGGTTGTACTCTTGGTATGGTTGTACTCGTGGCATGGTTGTACTCGTGGCATGGTTGTACTCGTGGCATGGTTGTACTCTTGGTATGGTCGTACTCGTGGCATGGTTGTACTCTTGGTGCGGTCGTACTCCGTGGCATGGTTGTACTCTTGGTATGGTCGTACTCGTGGCTTGGTCGTACTCGTGGCATGGTCGTACCCGTGGCATGGTCGTACCCGTGGCATGGTCGTACTCGTGGCATGGTCGTACCCGTGGCATGGTCGTACTCTTTGTATTGTTGTACTCGTGGCATGGTCGTACTCGTGGCATGGTCGTACTCGTGGCATGGTCGTACTCGTGGCATGGTCGCACTCTTGGCATGGTCGCACTCGTGGCATGGTGTGACTGAACAAACGTTTTCGAAGTGTTGTCAATTTATTCACTTATTTCCTGCAGGTATAATAGAGGAACAGCATAGTGCAGATTGGTTATTGTATGGAGAATGCAAGGATTTTCAAAAGCAATCTTGTCAGAAGAGCTGGCACTTTCCTCCATATAATAAAACGACTGGATGATTCAGAGGGTCTGAGCATGGAGAGAAGTCTCACCATCTTTCTAAGCAGCATTAGGCTTTCGTTTTTTTCACGGATCGATTGCTTTTATCACAGTGAGGTCCAAGTGTCATTCGTTTCGGAGGAAAAAAAATGTTACTGCGCCTTCTCCTATGTGACAGTCCATGAAAATCAGTCATCAGAGTGCGGTCCAATTTTTTCACAGACCTGTAGACTTTAATTACCGATTTTGATCCAACCTTTAGATCAAAATTGAACATGACAAAGCGATTTTTTTGCAGGCTAGTCGGTCCGTGAAAAATGAGGACAGGTGAATGGCCCCATAGACTATCACAGGGACGAGCGCTATCCAGTAACACCATGGACGTCTGATACGGCCGGGAGGGGGGTCACACTAATCATTTACTGAATCTTATATTATTATTCCGTAGAGTTTTGAAACCTAATCGAGGATTCACCTACTATAAGGTAACGTGTGGAAATTATACTTAAAGGGATTGTCCAACACTGGATAACACCATAAGTGCTAATGAGTCGCAGATAAAATATAAAAAAGAGCACAACATAAAAAAGTGCTGTGTCTTATGTCCACTGATGGGGTGTAGCCTACATAGTTCCCTTATGAGGTCTGCAGCCTATCAATGGCCTTTGATTGGCTCCAGAGATACCCCCTGCGAGACCCAGTGCTGATTAAGGGGCCGAGTATATTGAGGGTTTTTTTATCTTATTTAGGGCACTTTAACATTTAAAAGTGTTGACCAGTAGGGGACAGCCCCCTTTTAAAACTTGTGAAAATGCACCATATGGGGCTAGTTCTTAGTTTTTACTCATAGATTATTATTAGTTTTAGTCAAACGGGCGTGGCCATCATATATTCTCAGTGGAAACTTTTTTTTTAGACCACGCCTCCTTGGTTAAAATACTAGATTTAGATATAAGGAATAGTGATGAGTTAACATGCTGTGATAAGTGGGATCCGAGCATGTTCAAAAAATATATTCAAGTCGACGTGGCTGTCCGACAGCTGCAACACATTAGAGACTTGTTTGTTAGGAAATCCCTGCATGTGCTGAGGCTGTCGAGCAGCCGCGAGACATGGAGCCGCGGGGACTCGAGCAGGCTGAAGACACTCGGTTAGCACCCGAGCATGCTCAGATAACACCTTATCCCAACACCTTCGCTCATCACTATTGCAGATATAGGGTTAATCGGCAGATAAAAACCATTAACACCGATATCCGGTAGAAACATAATGTCACCCTAGCTGAAGAAGACAACTACAGCAATGAAAAACTTGTCAATCCAATCCGGGAAGTAGATAAGAGACTGTATTCTTGGGCAATTGGAAAAAAAACAAAAACGAACATCTCGAGACTTCATCTATATAGATTGCGAGAGTAAAGGGGGATAAGCAGGTAATAAAGTGGACTGAAACGCGATGGTGAGGCGACCTCCGTCGCTGTCTGATGGCGCTATATGCCTCTCTTTTTGGATAAATGAATGCTTTCATCTGCTTCTCATATCTTTTCTTCATCACTCTTGTAAATATGGAGTAAAACCCTACCAGGACGCTCGTGAAATCAGGAGTGCCATATAGCCAACAAACTTCAGAAGGTGACTAGTCCGTGACGTTTCTGCTTTGTTAAAAACGTCTAGTTAACATTTAGTAGTTGAAACGTGCAATATTCTCTTGGTTGCGAAGAAGCAGGGAATCTCTTAGGAAGATGAAAAATGAGTTACGAAACACAAAACATCTAAAATTCACACCCACCGCCAAGTCCCAAACTACAGACGAACGCAACAACATGAGGCTATTGGACAAAATCTTCATGGATTGGTTTCCAGAACTCACTCAAGCCTGGACTCAACATGCACAATGCCAAGCTTTGGTTGCAGAGGAACAAGTTCCCCGACCCTGGACTTTGAAAAGGTAAAAGTCATCTCTAGTGTAATGGGGCGGGCATACCATTGGTAAAACCGGAGCCAAAGAGGTAAGGGGGCCATTACTGCAATCCAAAGCAGGTGAAAATCTTAGGGTGTCCGTACACTTTGCGATAGAGATCCACATGCTCCTGCTGTTACCATAATTTGGAGTGGTTTTGAAGCATTTTCGTCCCATGCTGCTTTTACAAATGAAGTTCAATGCAGTGATCTACTTTACCTCTACAAAAACAAAAAATAACATGGTAAAAAAATGCTAAAAATTTGCATGCTGTTTGGTATTGTGACATGCTACTAACATCGTAATCATTTGTCTTCTGAGCTCAATGTATGGCCTTAAATTCAGCCCTTTCCTGTTTTAGGAACTCATGCAAGGTCCCTAAAAATGCAGTGGTTTTCATCTACCTAAACTGGGCCAATTAAAGTCAATTATGTGGACAACTAGGTGTGGGTTTCTCTTACCTGGAGAATATATAGCACTGACATATACCATAGAAGAAGCTAAACTGGCCGTAGAAATGTGGTGCTCTTGGCAAGACAATGTGTTTCTGGAAAACCTAGGGTGCTGGCATTCATGTAGATGTTACATTGACATGCCACCTACCTAAATATTGGATGTATCGAGCGCATGCCCTTATTGGCAAGAGTATTTCATAACGGCATTGTCCTCTTTCATCTAGATAATGTGTCTGTCACACTGCAAAACCTGTTCAGTTATGGTTTGAGGAACATGACAGAGTTCAAGGAGTTGAATTCATCTCCAAATTCCCGAGATCTCAATCCAATCGAGCATCAAGAAGATGTACTATAAAACCAAGTCTTATCCATTGAGTTCTCACAACTTACAAGATGTGAAGGATCTTCCACCAATGTTTTAGTGCCAGATACCACAGGACGCCTTCAGAAATATTGTGGAGTCCATGCCTCGATCGGTAAAACCTAGAGTTGGGCAGATGACTCCAGTCCATAAGTCAGGTCAGTTATCTCTGACGCAAAGATGCTGTCATTCCTGGCGAGATAATCAAAATCCGCACCGGGAATTCCAGAAAGTAAGATATTTAAGCCTCCCGTCCTCCGAACATAGACTACTGACCTGGCTGATGGACCGGAGTTCCGCAAATTGATCTGCCCAACTTTTGTAAGTGCTATTTTGGTGACGCAATAAAAATACAGGATGTTTTAGTGTTATGACTGGTCCCATTTTTACAATTGGGATGGTCTAAAGCAAAGGGAAAGAAATGTCCCCGATTACCACTTAGTATCACCACTTTATAAAGTGACTGCTAAGTCTTCATAGCATTAGAGACAGTTTGTAAGTAGGCTCAATCCTCCTAAGCCATCTCTATGGTCATGTAGGTCATAGGAAGCTGAATAAAATGACACCTTGATATTTGCAATCCGATGTCGTATTCCAGAGAAATCCACAGTTTTCCACATTTTTTCTCAATATGTAAATGAGCTTTTAAGATCTATGGGCCGGACATAGATCTCCCTGAGAATCTGCCTCCAGAGCTTATTGTAAATGAAAGGGTACATTACCAGTGTGAGACATGTAGATCAGGAGAACAGAATGTCAGTCATTCCATGTCTTTCACTAGTATCACCCTCTGTCATCTCTGGAGGCAGATTCTCAGGGAGATCTATGTCCGGCCCAGAGATCTTAACAGCTCATTTACATATTGAGAAAAAATGCGGATTTCTCTGGAATAAGACGTCGGATTACAGATATCAAGGTATCATTTCATTCAGCTTCATTTGGCCTACATATTAATGGTCCGGACCCACCATCTCTGACTTATAGTGAGCAGATGAGAGCGAGATACTTCCCTTCATGATGTCCATATACCCCGATACGGTACGCAGACAGAGGTTGTAAATATGACTTCCCAATTCATGGAGCCCCTTTGTTGTCTTATATAATAAAAAATGACAATAGACCACAATAGATCAACTAATTCCTTCTCTGGTTTTCAATCCAAATCTTTTTTTATTACATTGAATTGTTTGGGGTTTTGATTTTTTTCCATAAAATCCGTAATAGTGAACGCCAGCTTTAAATCTAGGGACGGAATGATGTTCTTAATTTAAACAGAGTTAGCAACTTTTCTTGATCATGATCTGAACTTGATCTTATTTATGAAAAAGGGCTTTCATCTGATTCTGGTTCGCAGCACAATTAAGTTGTCACAACGAATAAAAAACTAACATCATTTGCGAGACTTCATCATATCAAGTTACTGAATGTATGTCCTTTATGTCGGCGCCCGCAGGATCTGCATGGAATTATCATATTACCGGAGGGGCCCAAATCTCCCAGGCCAGATTACAGACTAGCATGCGATATTCTCATTTATAAAGCATTGTCCTCTCCGGACTGGAGATTACATAATCATTCTGGAAGAAGACAGGAATGGAATCACAATAGTTTAGGATACACACAGCCTAATACTCATCTCTTAGGAAAACACAGTGAAAATAATCAAAACTGATGGATCCTTTAGGTTTTTTTTTGCCTTAATTTAACTCCTCGAGAGTAAACCCAAAGATCCAAATTCCATTTTGACTTTTTTTTCAAGACCAATTCGTTTTGGATGTAACAATAAAAAAAAAAAATTCTAAATCTATTTTGCATCTATGTTAATATTTTGTACACGTTTGTCTTCTATACGTTGTCATCTGTTAAACATTGTAACTAAATTACACCATCTTTTTTTTTTTTTATAATTTCCTTATGTTTATTTCTGTAGAAATTATTTTGTTTTGCATCTTCTTTTCTATTTAAAGAGATTACGGAATTTTTTTTTTTTTTTAAATCTTTTCTATTTAAAGGGATTGTTTGGGGAGTATTTCTTTTTTTTATATAAAATAAGTAAAAAAAATTAAAGAATTTTCACCATAGCGATCTTTTCTTCTCCAGTTCCGACACTTCCATCTTTGCAACCAATAATAAATCAATGTCGGACTGGGGTGCCATAGGCCCATCCATAACCAACTCTAGGGCCCCACTTTTCAGCTACATGCAAATGTCACATTATCATCAATCACAGATTTATATAACAATGATCTGGGTAGATTGTTATATGAATAAGATGCCGCCTCTATCTGTACATAGTGAATAAAGTATGCCAAGTACTGCTCATATAAGAGGGTGGTGGCCCACTCTTGCACAACGGCCCACCGGAGGATTCTCCTGTTTTCCTGTTGGCCAGTCCAAGCCTACGGTGTCATGGGATATCATCACTGCAGCAGAATGTAGGGACTGGTCAACATCAGAACATGGATTGATTAAGTGAATATTGCTTTTTTAAATTTTCTTAACACATTCTGATCATTTTGTAAAAAAAACAAACTTTTGCTTCCGTTAAGGATACGAAGTCTTTTTGCTGAGTTTTCCGAGCGGAAAATGAGCAGAAACTCTGTAAGTCTCAAAACTTCTAAAACACTCCGCTCAGTTTCTGCTCTGAAAACACAGCAAAAAAATCTCATTCTATATATATATACACTCACTGGCCACTTTATTAGGTACACCTGTCCAACTTCTTGTTAACACTTAATTTCTAATCAGCCAATCACATGGCGGCAACTCAGTGCATTTAGGCATGTAGACATGGTCAAGACAATCTCCTGCAGTTCAAACCGAGCATCAGTATGGGGAAGAAAGGTGATTTGATTGCCTTTGAACGTGGCATGGTTGTTGGTGCCAGAAGGGCTGGTCTGAGTATTTCAGAAACTGCTGATCTACTGGGATTTTCACGCACAACCATCTCTAGGGTTTACAGAGAATGGTCCGAAAAAGAAAAAAAATCCAGTGAGCGGCAGTTCTGTGGGCGGAAATGCCTTGTTGATGCCAGAGGTCAGAGGAGAATGGGCAGACTGGTTCGAGCTGATAGAAAGGCAACAGTGACTCAAATTGCCACCCGTTACAACCAAGGTAGGCCTAAGAGCATCTCTGAACGCACAGTGCGTCGAACTTTGAGGCAGATGGGCTACAGCAGCAGAAGACCACACCGGGTACCACTCCTTTCAGCTAAGAACAGGAAACTGAGGCTACAATTTGTACAAGCTCATCGAAATTGGACAGTAGAAGATTGGAAAAACGTTGCTTGGTCTGATGAGTCTCGATTTCTGCTGCGACATTCGGATGGTAGGGTCAGAATTTGGCGTAAACAACATGAAAGCATGGATCCATCCTGCCTTGTATGGAGCATCTTTGGGATGTGCAGCCGACAAATCTGCGGCAACTGTGTGATGCCATCATGTCAATATGGACCAAAATCTCTGAGGAATGCTTCCAGCACCTTGTTGAATCTATGCCACGAAGAATTGAGGCAGTTCTGAAGGCAAAAGGGGGTCCAACCCGTTACTAGCATGGTGTACCTAATAAAGTGGCCGGTGAGTGTATATATATATATACATATATATATATATATATATATATATATACAGTTAGGTCCATATATATTTGGACAGAGACAACATTTTTCTAATTTTGCCTTGGAGTCAATTGTCCAATTACTTTTGGTCCCTTTAAAAACAGGGTGGCACATGTTAAGGAGCTGAAACTCCTAAACCCTTCATCCAATTTTAATGTGGATACCCTCAAATGAAAGCTGAAAGTCTGAACTTCAACTGCATCTGAATTGTTTTGTTTAAAATTCATTGTGGTAATGTCTATAACCAAAACTAGAAAAATGTTGTCTCTGTCCAAATATATATGGACCTAACTGTATTATATATATGTGTGTGTGTGTGTGTCCCCTGCAATATATTAATTGGTCCAGTAGTAAAGGCACAAGCACCTCAGATCATGGTAGTCTCAAGGTTCGCCAGGTGAGGTGGATTCTCTAAGGCCCAGGTCAGGGTGGGCACACGGACCCCAGGCATTGAAGCAACAAGCTGGAAGGCACTTGGGCAGCGAGGGCTTGGCACACTCTGGAGCAGCAGGCCGGATGAAGTGAAACCAAGCAGGATAGAAGCAAGTAAAGCACAGTATGGACAGAAGGTGAAACACAAAACATAGAGATCTAGAGTCTCAATCCCAAGACACAGGTGTCTGACAATGTGCCTTAAATAGGACAACGGAGATGATGTCACTGATCCATGCTGGGCAACCTGCAAGCCTCAACGTGGAGCACAACAGAGGGCAGCAGATCAAGGGGAAGGAAGCAGAGCCCGGGGTACCAAAGACAAGTGAGTAGCAGAAAGAATAGAGAATCAAAAGCACTATATATACAGACGTGATGGGACAATACTGGCCCAAATTCATAATATAATGAGCCCCTGCTCCTCTGCCTCACACCCCAATGGTGCTTTCTCATGGAGAGATATCACATCCCTATTATAAACCACGGTCTTGAGCAAAGGAAAATGAATCACGGATTCATGGTCCAGCAGCCACTTTGGTAGTCTGTGGCCCTTGGACCAGAACACTGAGAAACGCCTCCTCCCCAATGCCTCTTCTGATAAGAAGGCTTGGCACAACATCATATGTAGCCTCCATGACATCTACACCACAATGTAACAATGCTAACCACTGAGCCACCGTGCACATAAGTAAAAAAACAGTCACTGCATTCATTAGCTCTGGACCCCAAGGTCTACAAATGAAATGATCGAAGGCAGAGAAGGGCTTAACTTTACATTCTCTCTTACGGTTTTTGGGAAATTAAGGGGCCATTGGTTAATTCTTGTTGTTCATGGGGTTCTCTGCTCACAGCTGCTCCACCCCAGGAGACCAGGGTCCCGAACAATAGGCCAGATTGTCACCATCTAAATCATGAAGAATGAGTTGGTATTTCCACAATGGTGAGGAGCATTGAATTCATTTTAGTCCTTTATCAGATATTTTTACCCAATTTTTTTAAGGGCAAAAAACATGTAAGCCCACTTCCTACAATAACAGCATAGAAAAGATCGCCAGGAAGAGCCAGACGAGACTCTCCACTATCCTGCCAGGATCTCATACTGTGAAGTTAACAACTGATTGAAGTCTTGCGTGTAAGGATAAAGATTGACCTAAGTTTATTAGCGCAGGGTTCCTTTAATACATCCCATATGATTTTAACTTCCTGTTATACCAGACAGACAATAACCAATATTAAAAGGAATAAAAAAAATGAAAATAATTTATATTCAAAAGAATAAAGATGAAGCAGCGATTTAGTAAAATTTTATTTGTGGTCCAAAGGGTATTAAAATAATAAGTACAAACTTGCCACAGTGTTTTGTAAAATAAAAAATTATGCAGCTTTTAAAATTATCGTGATTAAAAATCTGAGCTGTTTTATGCATGCAGCTCCTATGCAGATATTTGTGCCTTCACAGTTGCATACTGCAAATAAGCTTTATGTAGTCTGATCCTGCATTCATTCTCCATTACCTACATTGCAGTGGATGGGATAACAAGGAGAATGGAAAGATAAAATAAAGAAAAAACATGAACAACATCCGCAAGAACAATTAATATCCAATTATGACATGTCATGCATAAAGCAGCTGTAACAGTTATTGGTCTTTGTGTGGCATGGCTGTGTAAAATGTGTGACCATTAGGAAGATTGCCTCCTGTCAGCCACAAAGTTCATTTTCCCTGCGGAACTCTTAGGTTGAATTGCAGGACACTCAGATAAATGGCAATCTGTGTAATGCATAATGGCACCAGAGAACGTAGAAGTGATTCCCAGAGAACATAGAGGTGATTCCCAGAGAACGTAGAGTTGATTCCCAGAGAACGTAGAGGTGTTTCCCAGAGAACGTAGAGGTGATTCCTAGAGAACCTAGAGGTGATTCCCAAAGAACATAGAGGTTAGTCCCAGAGAACGTAGAGGTGATTCCCAGAGAACATAGAGGTTAGTCCCAGAGAACATAGAGGCGATTCCAAGAGAACATCGAGGTGATTCCAAGAGAACACAGAGGTGATTCCCAAAGAACATAAAGGTTAGTCCCAGAGAACATCGAGGTGATTCCAAGAGAACACAGAGGTGATTCCCAAAGAACATAGAGGTAAGTCCCAGAGAACACAGAGGTGATTCTCAGAGAACATAGAGGTGATTCCCAGAAACATAGAGGTTAGTCCCAGAGAACATAGAGGTGATTCCCAGAGAGCGTGGAGGTGATTCCCAGAGAACGTAGAGGTAATTCCCAGAGAACATAGAGGTGATTCCCAAAGAACATAGAGGTTAGTCCCAGAGAACGTAGAGGTGATTCCCAGAGAACATAGAGGTAAGTCCCAGAGAACACAGAGGTGATTCCCAGGAACATAGAGGTAAGTCCCAGAGAACATAGAGGTGATTCCCAGGAACATAGAGGTTAGTCCCAGAGAACATAGAGGTGATTCCAAGAGAACACAGAGGTGATTCCCAAAGAACATAGAGGTTAGTCCCAGAGAGCGTAGAGGTGATTCCCAGAGAACGTAGAGGTGATTTCCAGAGAACGTAGAGGTGATTCCCAGAGAGCGTGGAGGTGATTTCCAGAGAACGTAGAGGTGATTCCCAGAGAGCGTGGAGGTGATTCCCAGAGAACGTAGAGGTGATTCCCAGAGAACATATAGGTCATTCCCAGAGAAAATTGAGGTGTTTCCCAGAGAACGTAGAGGTGATTCCTAGAGAACATAGAGGTGATTCCCAAAGAACATAGAGGTTAGTCCCAGAAAACGTAGAGGTGATTCCCAGAGAACATAGAGGTTAGTCCCAGAGAACATAGAAGTGATTCCAAGAGACCATAGAGGTGATTCCCAGGAACAAAGAGGTTAGTCCCAGAGAACATAGAGGTGATTCCCAGAGAACGTAGAGGTGATTTCCAGAGAACGTAGAGGTGATTCCCAGAGAGCGTGGAGGTGATTCCCAGAGAACATATAGGTGATTCCCAAAGAACATAGAGGTTAGTCCCAGAGAACGTAGAGGTGATTCCCAGGAACATAGAGGTTAGTCCCAGAGAACATAGAGGTTAGTCCCAGAGAGCATAGAGGTGATTCCCAGAGAACGTAGAGGTGATTTCCAGAGAACGTAGAGGTGATTCCCAGAGAGCGTGGAGGTGATTCCCAGAGAACATAGAGGTGATTCCCAGGAAATAGAGGTTAGTCCCAGAGAACATAAAGGTGATTCCCAGAGAATGTAGAGGTGATTCCCAGAGAACATAGAGGTGATTTCCAGAGAACGTAGAGGTGATTCCCAGAGAACGTAGAGGTGATTCCCAGAGAGCATAGAGGTGATTCCCAGAGAACGTAGAGGTGATTCCCAGAGAACGTAGAGGTGATTCCCAGAGAACGTAGAGGTGATTCCCAGAGAACACTGAGGTGTTTCCCAGAGAACGTAGAGGTGATTCCTAGAGGACATAGAGGTGATTCCCAAAGAACATAGAGGTTAGTCCCAGAGAACGTAGAGGTGATTTCCAGAGAACATAGAGGTAAGTCCCAGAGAACACAGAGGTTAGTCCCAGAGAACATAGAGGTGATTCCAAGAGAACATAGAGGTGATTCCAAGAGAACATAGAGGTTAGTCCTAGAGAATGTAGAGGTGATTCCAAGAGAACGTAGAGGTGATTCCCAGAGAACATAGAGGTGATTCCCAGAGAACATAGGGGATAGTCCCAGAGAACGTAGAGGTGATTCCCAGAGAACGTCGAAGTGATTCCCAGAGAACATAGAGGTGATTGCCAGAGTACATAGCGGTGATTCCCAGAGAACATAGAGGCGATTCCTAGAGAATGTAGAGGTGATTCCCAGAGAACGTAGAGGTGATTTCTAGAGAAGATAGAGGTGATTCCCAGAGAACATACAGGTAAGTCTGGTGTTGGCTACAGCCAAGTAAATAGGACATCCACCAAAATGCTAAGCAGCTACGCAGAGGCGGCTCCAGGTTTTCATGCGTACCCTGGAGAAAAAGTCTCAGTGGGCCCCTTTAAGCACATAGTCCTCCATACATTATAATGGGTCCCATATATTGCTCCAAACAGAATAATGGGCCTGTGACAGTGTGATATGGTATGTGGGTATCATTTTGTGTATATTTCTATTTTACTGATTTTCAGTGTTCGCTTGTTGCCCTGTATTATTCTGTGTATTTCCCATATTGTCTAGAGTCTCTATTACCTATGGTTCTTCTTGTCGAGACAGTTCATCGGCGTTCTGGTGTTGGCTTCCCCGCTTGTATTGGATGGAGAAGCTGTAGGGTTGTGAGGACAAGCTCCACCGCAGCAATCTTCCATTGTCGCCTGATACGTGGTTCAGCCATGTGAGGGGGTTGTGGTCTGTAACAATTGTAAAGTCTCTGCCATACAAGTATGGCTGCAATTTTTTTAGCGCCCATACGATGGCAAGGCAGTCCTTTTCAATAGTGGCATAGGCAACTTCCCAATCCAGTAGTTTCCGACTGGCAAAAGCAACAGGATGTTCTTCTCCGGCAGCGTTCACTTGGCCAAGTACTGCCCCAATCCCAAAGGTGGATGCATCTGTCTGCACGAGGAACCTGCGCTTATAATCAGGGGCAGCCAAGACACGAGCAGTGATGAGGGCGGTCTTTAACGCTGAAAAGGCATCCTCGCATGCAGTCGCCTATGTCACATTCCTAGGCATGTTCTTGCGGGTCAGGTCAGTTAGGGGCTGAAGTTAGAAACAAATTTTCGATAATAACCAGCAGTTCCTAAAAATACTAGTACCTGCTTTTTAGTCTGGGGTCTACACCAGTTGCTAATGGCTTCCACCTTGGCAGGCTCAAGCCTTAGGGTCCCACCCCCTACTCTATGCCCAAGGTACTGCACTTCAGCCATCCCTATTTGGCATTTATCAGGGTGAATGGTCAGTCCTGCAACAAGGACAGTCTAGCACTATGCCCAAGTGTTTAAGATGTTCCTCCCAGGTGGTGCTAAAAATGGCAATGTCATCTAAGTAAGCAAAGGCAAAGTCCTCACATTGTTGTAACAGTCGATCTACCAGCCTCTGGAAAGTAGCGGGGGCATTTTTCATCCCAAAGGGCATTCCCAGGAACTCAAAAAGTCCAAATGGAGTAATGAAAGCCGAGCGCTCCTAAGCGTCCTCCGTTATCTGCCAGTACCCCTTGCTCAAGTCTAATGTGGTCACAAATTGGGCACTGGCCAGACGATCCAATAGATCATCAATCCTGGGATGGGGTAAGCATCACTCTTGGTGGCATCATTTAATCATCTGTAATCAACGCAGAATCGTGTTGTACCATCCTTCTTGGGGACCAGGACGACAGGAGAGACCCAAGAACTGTGAGATGGCTTAACAACTCCCAGTCGTTTCATCTCCTCCAGTTCGTTCTTTATCATACCTTGAACAGCTTCTGGAACCCGGTAGGCAACCTGCTGGATGGGGCGTTGTCTGGGGGTTTCCACATGGTGGCTGGTGAGAGTAGTCTTCCCCGGCTTTGAGGAGAAAGCAGCAGCTCTCGGCCTTAAGTACGGCAAAAAATCGTCCTTTTGTATATCCGATAAATGGGAGCCCAGGGGCGCTTGTTCCAGTGATCCTCCCGCTTGGGAAACCTGGAGAAGATCGGGGAGATACTCGTCGTCGGCGGTATCACTAGGGGGGTGGCAGACGGCTAGAACAGGCAGAGATCGGTCGTGGTAGTCTTTCAGCATGTTAATGTGGAAGATTTTCTGTCGTCGACCACTAGAGTTCAGGGCAATAACGTAGATAGTGTCATTAATTTTCTTGACAACCTGATAAGGGCCTTTCCACACTGCTTGAAGCTTGTTGGCAGGGGAAGCAGTAATCATGAGCACTTGTTGTCCTTCCATAAATTCCCGGGTCCTGGCATTACGGTGATACCAAGTGTTTTATCTGGACTGGGCCATTCGCTGATGTTCTTTAGCCAAGGTAGCTGGGCGAGACGGTCTCTGAACTCTAGAACATAGGGAATGATGGGCATTCCGGTGTCTGAGATATCTCCTTCCATGGACCTTCCGGCTAAACAGTAGTTCGAAGGAAGAAAATCCTGTGGACTCTTGGGGAACCTCCCGATAGGTGAAGAGATGAGGCAGGTATTTTTCCCAGTCTTTTTCAACGTCAACAAAAGCCCTCAGCATATTTTTAGGGTTCCATTAAAGTGTTCACATAGTCCGTTGGTCTGCCAGTGGTATGGGGTGATGCGAATGGCTCGAACACCACAGGTATGCCAAAAGGACTGGACCAGATCTGACATGAACTGAGTGCCTTGATCCGATAATATTTCACTATGAAACCCTACCCGGGTAAAGATGGTAACAAGGGCCTTGGCTATCTTTACTGCTGTAATACTGGACAGGGCCACAGCTTCAGGATATCGAGTGGCATAGTCCACCACTCTAAGGATATACATTACGGAGCAAAGGTTTGGACACACCTTCTCATTTAAAGATTTTTCTGTATTTTCATGACTATGAAAATTGTACATTCACACTGAAGGCATCAAAACTATGAAGTAACACATGTGGAATTATATACTTAACAAAAAAGTGTGAAACAACTGAAATTATGTCTTATATTCTAAGTTCTTCAAAGTAGCCACCTTTTGCTTTGATGACTGCTTTGCACACTCTTGGCATTCTCTTGATGAGCTTCAAGAGGTAGTCACCGGGAGTGGTTTTCACTTCACAGGTGTGCCCTGTCAGGTTTAATAAGTGGGATTTCTTGCCTTATAAATGGTGTTGGGACCATCAGTTGTGTTGTGCAGAAGTCTGGTGGATACACAGCTGATAGGCTTACTGAATAGACTGTTAGAATTTGTATTATGGCAAGAAAAAAGCAGCTAAGTAAATAAAAATGAGTGGCCATCATTACTTTAAGAAATGAAGGTCAGTAAGTCCAAAAAATTGGGAAAACTTTGAAAGTGTCCCCAAGTGCAGTGGCAAAAACCATCAAACGCTACAAAGAAACTGGCTCACACGAGGACCGCCCCAGGAAAGGAAGACCAAGAGTCACCTCTGCTTCTGAGGATAAGTTTATCTGAGTCACCAGCCTCAGAAATCGCAGGTAAACAGCAGCTCAGATTAGAGACTAGGTCAATGCCACACAGAGTTCTAGCAGCAGACACATCTCTACAACAACTGTTAAGAGGAGACTTTGTGCAGCAGGCCTTCATGGTAAAATAGCTGCTAGGAATCCACTGCTAAGGACAGGCAACAAGCAGAAGAGACTTGTTTGGGCTAAAGAACACAAGGAATGGACATTAGACCAGTGGAAATCTGTGCTTTGGTCTGATGAGTCCAAATTTGAGATCTTTGGTTCCAACCACAGTGTCTTTGTGCGACGTAGAAAAGGTGAACGGATGGACTCTACATGCCTGGTTCCCACCATGAAGCATGAAGGAGGAGGTGTGATGGTGAGGGGGTGTTTTGCTGGTGACACTGTTGGGGATTTATTCAAAATTGAAGGCATAATGAACCAGCATGGCTTCCACAGCATCTTGCAGCGGAATGCTATTCCATCCAGTTTGCGTTTAGTTGGACCATCTTTTATTTTTCAACAGGGCAATGACCCCAAACACCCCTCCAGGCTGTGTAAGGGCTATTTGACCAGGAAGGAGAGTGATGGGGTGCTACGCCAGATGACCTGGCCTCCACAGTCACCAGACCTGAACCCAATCGAGATGGTTTGGGGTGAGCTGGACCGCAGAGTGAAGGCAAAAGGGTCAACAAGTGATAAGCATCTCTGGGAACTCCTTCAAGATTGTTGGAAGACCATTCCCGGTGACTACCTCTTGAAGCTCATAATAATAATAATAATAATAATTTTATTTATATAGCGCCAACATATTCCGCAGCACTTTACAATTAAGCCGGGACATGTACAGACAATAAATTCAGTACAAGTTAAGACAATTTAAAAATTTAAACAGTGACATTAGGAGTGAGGTCCCTGCTCGCAAGCTTACAATCTACAAGGAAGTGAGGGGGACACAATAGGTGAAAAGTGCTCGTTTTTTCTGGTCTGGAAATTATAATAAATAGGGATTTTCATATAAAAGCTGCATGATCCGTTCATCAGCCCGTGTGTTTAAGTGCAATAGTCAAGTATCAAGTGCAGTTATCATGTGCATGGAGGGTGTGGAGACAGATGAATAGTAGGGTGCAGATTCAGAGTAATATTTGGAAGGAGGGAACAGGGCAAAGTTAGTTTACTGAGTAGTTGATGTGGTAGGCTTGTTTGAAGAGATGGGTTTTTAAAGCGCGCTTGAATAGGTCGGGGCTAGGTATCAAGCTCATCAAGAGAATGCCAAGAGTGTGCAAAGCAGTCATCAAAGCAAAAGGTGGCTACTTTGAAGAACCTAGAATATAAGACATAATTTCAGTTGTTTCACACTTTTTTGTTAAGTATATAATTCCACATGTGTTACTTCATAGTTTTGATGCCTTCAGTGTGAATGTACAATTTTCATAGACATGAAAATACAGAAAAATCTTTAAATGAGGTGTGTCCAAACTTTTGGTCTGTACTGTATTTTTTTCCCGACCAGCTGGGGTGGGCCAGAGGACCTATGATGTTGACTGCTACACGTTGAAATGGTTCTTCAATTATGGGCAGGGATTGCAGGGGTACCTTATGTCGAGCTCATGGATGCCGCATTCGCTGGCACACATCGTAGGTGCGGCAATAATGGGCTACTGACTGCGAGATGCCAGGCCAGTAAAAACTTTTGGTGAGTCTCTTTTCAGTCCTTTTCCTCCCTTGATGCCCAGCCAAGGGGATGTCAAGGGCCAGTTGGAATAGCTGTGCCCTGTACTTCTGAGGCACAATGAGTTGCCTGGTCGTTGTGTCAGGGTTGCCCTTGTCACTGACCTTTGTTACACTATAATACAGTCCGTTTTCTCGAGTGAAGCCATCCGCATTATCTCCCATGTGCCCAGTTTCTGCACTTACCCTAAGGGCTGCTAAGGTAGTGTCACCCTCTATTTCTCTCCTAAACTCCTCTCTATCCCAAGACTCTCCCAATGTAGTAGCAGCGAACGTATTGCTTACCAACTCTGATGCGGTTCGTGGTGGTTGCTCTCCGGTAAGGTCCGGATGATGCAGTGCTTGAAGGGCCTGTAGTCAGGTGACTGCTCCCACAAATTAGCACTGTAACTCCCCAATGTCGTTACCAAGGAGTATATCTGCAGGAAGTCCTCCCATAACTCCAATCCAACACACTTTTTCTCCACAACCATAATCCAAACGTACAGAAGCTCGCTGTATATTTCTGCGGGCACCCCCCGCTAGGACAATGGGAAATCCCGCACCCTAGTGAATTGAGTCGGGCCGAACCACATGGGGGTAAGCGATAGTCAGGAATGCCCCCCATGTCTCTAAATCCTGACACTTTGTATCCATCAATTAAGACATCCTGCAGGTGGTGTTGCCGTTGCTCTGGGTAGCTAAAGGACAAAGGCTGGAGTCCGTACACTCCAGGAGGTGTATCTATGGTGCTGTGGTCGGTGGTCCACTCTGGTGGGGGTGGTGGTAGCTCTTCCTCAGGCAGGATGGAGTGCACAAGATGCACTGAACGAGGTGGGGCTGCGTGGGGCTCCATCCGAATCCTTGGGGGACAGCCAGACTGCAAAAGTCCAAGTTGCTCACACCCATAACATCTCCTCTCTGTGATACCCCCAGGTCGTGGTCAGAACTGTTCGGGCCCAGGATGGTGAGGCGGGATTGCCATCGGCTTGTGAGCCGGCCCTAACAGCAGAGCGGTGACGTCACCGCTGTGCTTTGCTTTCCGGCCGGCACTGACACACTCAGTGCAGGAAGCTCTGAGCAGCAGCGCGGACGCCGGGGGACGTGACAGACATCAGAGAGTGAGTATGTACTGTTTTTTTTTTTACTTTTACAATGGTAACCAGGGTAAATATCGGGTTACTATGGCTACGTTCACATTTGCGTTGTGCGCCGCAGCGACGGCGCCGCAACGCACAACGCAAACAAAAACGCAGCAAAACGCATGCACAACGCTGCGTTTTGCGCCGCATGCGTCCTTTTTTTCATTGATTTTGGACGCAGCAAAAATGCAACTTGCTGCGTCCTCTGCGCCCGGACACGGGCACCACAGGGACGCATGCGGCGCAAAACGCAAGTGCGACGCATGTCCATGCGCCCCCATGTTAAATATAGGGGCGCATGACGCATGCGGCGACGCTGCGGCGCCCGACGCTGCGGCGCCCGACGCTGCGGCGCCGACCGCAAATGTGAACGTAGCCTAAGCGCGGCCCTGCGCTTAGTAACCCGATATTTACCCTGGTTACCATTGTAAAACATCGCTGGCATCGTTGCTTTTGCTGTCAAACACGACGGTACACGCCGATCTGAAGACCAAATAAAGTTCTGAACTTTCAGCAACGACCAGCGATATCACAGCAGGATCCAGATCGCTGCTGCGTGTCAAACACAACGATATCGCTATCCAGGACGCTGCAACGTCACGGATCGCTATCGTTATCGTTGTAGAGTCGCTTAGTGTGAAGGTACCTTAAGTCAGCTAATCCAATTATCAGCCTTTTCGAAGGTAATTGAGACTCTAGACAATATGGGAAATACACAGAATGATACAGGGCAACAAGAGGAAACTATGAAAATCAGTAAAGTATAAATATACACAAAATGATACCCACTTAACATATCACACCATCACATGTCCTATAGTGGTGGGTAACCCAGTAAATAGTGTCCTATAGTGGGTGACCCAGTAGATAGTATGCTATGATGGGTAACCCAGTATCCTATAGTGTGCAACCCAGTATAAAGTGTCCTATAGTGGGTGATCCAGTATATACTGTCCTAGAGTGGGTAACCCTGTATAGCATTCTGTAGTGAGTAACCAAGTATATAGTGTCCTATAGTGGGTAACCCAGTATTTAGTGTCCTATAGTGGGTGATCCAGTACATATTGTCCTATAGTGGGTAACCCAATATATAGCGTCCTGTAGTGAGTAACCAAGTATATAGTGCCCTAAAGTGGGTAACCCAGAAAATAGTGTCCTGTAGTGGGTAACTCAGTATATAGTGTCCTATAGTAGGTAACCCAGTATATAGTGTCCTAAGATGGGTAACCCAGTATATAGTATCCTATAGTGGATAACCCAGTATATAGTGTCCTATAATGGGTAACCCAGTACATAGTGTCCTGTAGTGGATAACTCAGTATATAGTATCAGACCTGGGCAAGATGCGGCCCACGGGCCGCATCCGGCCCGCCTGATGATTTTAAACGGCCCGCCAGCTAGCTGTCACTTCTGACAGCCGCCCCCGGCACCGCTCGGCCAGCGGCCAGACACTTCTGAGGAGGACCGCTGGTGGCTGGAGTGAAGGCCCTCAGCTCATACGCATCGGCCCTGAGCAGCAGAGCCGGGTTGAATATCGGTGGCGGCGGCCATCTTCCCGAGGCCGCGCGTGCGCAGATGGAGTGCTCTGCTTCACGGGGCTTCAGGAAAATGGCCGCGGGAGGCCGCACGTGCGCAGATGGAGATCGCGGCGGCCATTTTCCTGAAGCCGAGTTTGGAGATTTAGATCTCGGCTTCAGGAAAATGGTCGCCGCGATCTCCATCTGCGCACGCGCGGCCTCCCGCGGCCATTTTCCTGAAGCCCCGTGAAGCAGAGCATTCCATCTGCGCACACGCGGCCTCGGGAAGATGGCCGCCCCCACCGATATTCAACCCGGCTCTGCTGCTCACATTGCATTCCGGGCCGCTGCGTCACCTCACCGGTGGAAGGGACCCTGCGCACGCCATGCCGCACCTCTGCCGTCACCACACCACTGCTGCAACCCCCCCATGGACACCAGGCCGTGACATCACCCACCTAAGCAGGAAGGGACCCTGCTCAGGTGCACGCCACACCGCATCACCCCACCTCTGCCAACACCATGCCTCCTGTTACCCTGCTCTGCCACCGCCAGCCTTCAGGTAAGATACTGTAAATTCGGACAATAAGACGGACCCCCATCTTATAAAAAAATCTTTTTTTCTGCAATTTTCACCCCAAATTTGGGGTGCGCCTTATGGTTCGGTGCGTCTTATAGTCCGAAAAATACGGTAATTATATTAGTCCGGCCCTCTAAAACCATCCCAACTTCTCATGCGGCCCCATGGCAAAATTAATTGCCCACCCCTGTCCTAAACGATCCCCCCGTAGTACATGGGAGGTGTCGGAACTTGGCCCTATATGAGTCTGGGGTGATAGCATGGTAATCCAGGATAGCCTGCTTTACAATGTTATAATCCCGATTCCGCTGTGAGTCAATGGTTCGGTAAGCCTCCGCCAGGCTACCGTTCAGGAGTTCCACTAACAAACGCATCCAGCCAGAGTGGGGCACCTCCATCACAGCACACTGCTGCTCAAAGTCCTTGAAGAACCCCTCCACATCTCCGGAAGCCTCATCAAATGGCTTAAACTCTGCAGGTGATCCGTACAGGCTCCCGGATCGTTGGGTTTACATTCCACATTGCGTTACTCCCTCTTTCAAGCTCCATTGCTTCTTGTCTCCGCTGTGCCCAGCGGGCAGCCTCCTCCTTGTACTCCTGAGAGACGCCTGGGCCCAGAACCGCCATCTCTTCTTTGTACCACACCACCCACTGGCTTTTTGGGGTGGGGGTCCTCGTCTCCAGTGCTCGTCCTTCAGACATATGGGGGAGGTGGCCGGGCTGGCACCCACCAGTAGATCAATTAAGGCCTCTTTGGTCAGTCTCTGGTAGTTCAGGCCCAGGTCTCTGGCTCTCTCCTGTAAACTGGATACAGTCCAATTTCTGTACTCACTCTGTGGGTGGTTCTCCATTAGGCTATGCTCTGTTGATCCCACTGCTTTCCACCAGTTGTCACGGGTTCCTTCTCCAGTATCACACAATCAACAGAGAGAGAGATGAGTGAAAAGATCCAAGAACCTTTATTTACGCAAAAATACAAAAGGTCCATATATACTATCCACCACACTGAGGATACACTAGTCCAGAACACGAATGCAGTTCAGTAACAGGATAAAAGCCTAACAATCCAGCAGAGGATAGCATAGTCCATATACTCTTCTTTCTCTCTGATATACTCTTCACATCATGGGTCCACACAGGATCTGATCTCTGTCTAACCTCCCTGATATTTTCAAGTCCCTCTCCTCATTCACAGGTTAGGGGGGTGGGTCGCAGGGGCTCATTGTTTCAACAAGCTAGGTCAACATGTTATTAGCATATTAGCAAACAACATTATTCACTGACTCTGTGGAGAGATAACAATACAGAACTGTGGGGAGAATATCAGATGGCAAATAACAACTCATCCTACAAGAGAACACCATGAAAATAAGTAAAATATAAATATACACAAAAATGATACCCACATAGCAAATCACACCATCACACCAGTATATGGTGTCCTACAGTTGGTAACCCAGTAAATAGTGTCCTATAGTGGATAACCCAGTAAATAGTGTCCTATAGTGGATAATCCAATATATAGTGTCCTATAGTGGGTAACACAGTATATAGTGTCCTATAGTGGGTAACCCATTATTTAGTGTCCTATAGTGGGTGACCCAGTATATAGTGTCCTATGATGGGTAATTCACTAAATAGTGTCCTATAGTAGGTAACCCAATATATAGTGTCCTGTAGGGGGTAACCATGTATAACTTGTCCTATATCTTCCCTCACGTTATCTCCGGTCCTCCCAAGACCTCCTTCTCTCCTCCATGCTTACTCGCTCCTCACCCAATCGCCTCCAAGACTTCTCCCGAATATCCCCCATACTCTGGAATTCTGTGCCCCAACACGTCCGGTTATCCACCACATTTGGATACTTCAAACGGAACCTGAAAACCCATCTCTTCAAAGAAGCTTACAGCCTGTAATGACCACACGGCCACCTCAAGACCATCGGAGCTACCGCAACCCCCGACCTACTGTCTTCTTCCCCACAATCCTGTAGAATGTAAGTTTGCAAGGGCACGGTCCTCGCCCCTCTGTATCAGTCTGTCATTGTTAGTTTATTTACTGTAAGTGATATTTGTAATTTGTATGTTACCCCTTCTCATGTACAGCACCTTGGAATCAATGGTGCTATATAAATAAATAAATAAATAAATAAATAAATAAATAATAATAATATAGTTGGTAACCCAGTATATAGTATCCTATATTGTGTAACCCAGTATATAGTGTCCTGTACTGGGTAACCCAAAATACAGTGTTCTATAGTGGATGACCCAGTATATACAGTAGTGTCCTATAGCGGGTAACACAGTATTTCGTGACCCATAGTGGGTAACCCAGTATATAGTGTCCTGTGGTGGGTAACCCAAAATGCAGTGTTCTATTGTGGGTGACCCAGTATATATTGTCCTATAGTGAGTAACCCAGTATATAGTGTCCTATGATGGGTAACCCAGTATGTAGTGTGCTATATTGGGGTAACCCAGTATATGGTATCCTATATTGGGGTAACCCAGTATATAGTATCCTATATTGGGGTAACCCAGTATATAGTGTCCTATATTGGGGAAAATCAGTATATAGTGTCCTATATTGGGGAAACTCAGTATAAAGTGTGCTATATTTGGGTAACCCAGTATATAGTATCCTAAATTGGGGTAACCCAGTATATAGTGTCCTATATTGGGGAAACTCAGTATATAGTGTGCTATATTGGGGTAACCCAGTATATAGTATCATATATTGGGGTAACCCAGTATATAGTGTAATATATTGGGGAAACTCAGTATATAGTGTCCTATAGTGGGTAACCCAGTATATAGTGTCCTATGATGGGTAACGCAGTATATAATGTCCTATATTGGAGAAACTCAGTATATAGTGTCCTACAGTGGGCAACCCAGTATATAGTGTTCTATGATGGGTAACCCAGTATATAGTGTCCTATATTGGAGAAACTCAGTATATAGTGTCCTATAATGGGTAACCTAGTATATAGTGTCCTACAGTGGGTAAACAAGTATATAGTGTCCTATATTGGGCAACCCAGTATATAGTGTCCTGTACTGGGTAAACCAGTATATAGTGTCCTTTGATGGGTAACCCAATATATAGTGTCCTATAGTTGATAACCCAGTTCATAGTGTCTTATAATGGGTAACTCATTATATAGTGTCCTGTACAGGGTAACCCAAAATACAGTGACCAATAGTGGATGGCCCAGTAAATAGTGTCCTGTAGTTGGTAACCCAGTATATAGTGTCCTATAGTGGGTAACCCAGTATATAGAGTCCTATAGTGGGTGACACAGTAAATAATGTCCTGTAGCGGGTAGCACAGTATTTAGTGACCCATAGTGGGTAACCCAGAATGTAGTGTCCTGTGGTGGGTAACCCAGTATATAGTGTCCTGTGGTGGGTAACCCAAAATGCAGTGTTCTATTGTGGATGACCCAGTATATATTGTCCTATAGTGGGTAACCCAGTACATAGTGTCCTATGATGTGTAACCCAGTATGTATAGTGTGCTATATTGGGGTAACCCAGTATATAGTTTCCTATATTGGTGTAATCCAGTATATAGTGTCCTATATTGGGGAAACTCAGTATATAGTGTCCTATAATGGGTAACCTAGTATACACTCCCTGACAGAAGATATGTCGCTTATCCATGTTATGTAAATAAAAGCTTATAACCTGACGTTAAATTCATCCATTGGTTGTATAAACTATTCTTTTGAAAGCTGAAACCCTCTGAAATGTGGTTTAAGTTAAGAAAATAAATTGGCATCAATTCAGAAATATTGATCAGTTAATGGCCACAGAATTGTCAGATTTTGGCAAGACAAAAGTTTTGTCGCCTGGTCATATAATGCACCCAATCCTAGTTTACATCCTTACCTGTGCTCAGTAAATGATCGGTTAATTAGTGTGTGTGTATAAAAAGAAACTCTGAACCCCAGACCTTCACTTGAACTGCAACTTGAACTCTGACAACATGCCAAAAATCCACCCTGTGACCAAAGCCTGGATTATCAAGAGGCTGAAGACCAGATCCACTGCAGAGGTGGCTGGCACCTTTAATGTGTCTCAGCGTCAAGTACAAAGAATTAAAAAAAGATTTGAAGAGACTGGAGATGTGTTTGACAAGCCCAGGTCCGGCAGACCCCGTAAGACAATTGCTCAGGAGGAACGTTTGTTGGTTAGAAAATCCAAAGTAAATCCCTCTTCCACTGCAGCAGAGCTTCAACAGGCCTGGTCACCTCAAGTCCCTGTGTCAGCTAGAACAGTTTGTAGCATTCTGTCTCGAAATGGCCTCCATGGTCGAATCAGTGCCCAGAGGCCAGCACTAAACAAAAGGCAAATAAAAAACCGTGTGGCATTTGCGAAGTCCCACAGCCTACTAAACAGAAGGACGCTAGAAAAGTGGCAGAAGGTGGATTTCTCTGCTGAATCTTCAGTAGAATTACACCACAGCTGCCGCAAATACTGCAGGAGACCAACTGGAGCACGTATGGATCCAAAATACACCCAGAAAACAGTTAAATTTGGTGGTGGAAAGATCATGGTCTGGAGTCACATTCAGTATGTGGGTGTGTGAAACATTTGCAAGGTGGAAGGCAATATCAATAGCCTAAAATATCAAGAATTATTAGCTACCTCTTATATTCCAAATCATAAAAGGGGTCAAATTCTGCAGCAGGATGGTGCTCCATCTCATACATCCATCTCTACAACAAAGTTCCTCCAGGCAAAAAAGATCAAGGTGCTCAAGGACTGGCCATCTGTTGTGAATTCTGTTCTTGGGCTCCCTCCGGTGGTTATAAGTGGTAGCGCTGCTGTCTGTTCTTCACAGCAGTTATCAGGTGTGTCCACTCTGGACTGGGCTATTTAGTCTGGCCTCACCCTTTAGTCAGTGCCAGTTGTCCATTGTTTCTGGAGGATTCACATCCCTTCATGGTTTCTCCTGCTTCCTGGTCTTTTCACCAAGATAAGTTCTGCTTGTTTTGCAGCCCACATTTTGTGGGCCTCTTTGTTCAGTGCATTTCATGTTTTTTCTTGTCCAGCTTAATCTGTGTAAGGATTTATGCAGTCAAGCTGGAATCTCTGGAGAGGCAGATATACCCTCCATGTCTTTAGTTAGATGTGGAGTTTTTTGTATTTTCTGTGGTGGATATTTCCTAGTATTTTAATACTGACCGCATAGTTCTCTGTCCTATCTTTCCTATTTAGCTAGATTGGCCTCCTTTGCTAAATCCTGTTTTCAGCCTGTGTATGTTTTTTCCTCTCCTCTCACAGTCAATATTTGTGGGGGGCTGCCTATCCTTTGGGAATTTTCTCTGAGGCGAGATAGTTTTCCCTTTTCTATCTATAGGGTTAATTAGTCCTCCGGCTGTGTCGAGGTGTCTAGGATCAGTAGGTACATCCCACGGCTACTTCTAGTTGCAGTGTTAAGTTCAGGGTCCGCGGTCAGTACAGATACCACCTTCTCCAGAGTACGTCTAATGCTACTAATAGGCCACCAGATCATAACAGTACAACTGGCCAACAATGAGTTAACCGCATCTCAGAAGAAGGGAAAGAAAGTGCTGAGCCATTTTTTTCTGTACTCTGTTGTGTTTTTTTTTCCCGCTTTACCTCTGGGTGGTTCAGGAGTTTGGCGCTGACATGGATGTTCAGGGACTTGCTTCTCGTGTGGATCAACTTGCTGCTAGAGTACAGGGTATTTCTGATTATATCGTTCAGACTCCGGTTTTAGAGCCTAGAATTCCAACTCCTGATCTGTTTTTTGGGGACAGGTCTAAATTTCTGAGCTTTAAAAATAACTGTAAACTGTTTTTTGCTCTGAAGCCCCGTTTCTCTGGTGATCCCATCCAGCAGGTTAAAATTGTCATATCTCTGGGCATTTGCCCTGGAACCTGGGAATCCGGCGTTGCTTAATGTAGACACCTTTTTTCAGGCGCTTGGGTTATTGTATGATGAACCTAACTCTGTAGAGCATGCTGAGAAAACCTTGTTGGCCCTGTGTCAGGGTCAAGAAGCGGCAGAATCATATTGCCAGAAATTTAGAAAATGATCTGTGTTGACTAAATGGAATGAGGATGCTTTGGCGGCAATTTTCAGAAAGGGTCTTTCTGAATCCGTTAAAGATGTTATGGTGGTGTTCCCCACGCCTGCTGGTTTGAGTGGTTTTATGTCTCTGGCCATTCAAATTGATCGGCGCTTGCGTGAGCGCAGAGTTGTGCACACTATGGCATTGTCGTCCGAGCGGAGTCCTGAGCCTATGCAATGTGATAGGATTGTGTCTAGAGCTGAACGACAAGGATTCAGACGTCAGAATAGGTTGTGTTTTTACTGCGGCGATTCTGCTCATGTTATTTCTGATTGCCCTAAGCGTGTCAAGAGAATCGCTAGTTCTGTTACCATCAGTACTGTACAACCTAAATTTCTGTTATCTGTGACCCTGATCTGCTCATTATCGTCATTTTCTGTCATGGCATTTGTGGATTCAGGCGCCGCTTTAAATTTAATGGACTTAGAATTTGCCAGACGTTGTGGGTTTCCCTTACAGCCTTTGCAGAGTCCTATCCCTTTGAGGGGCATTGATGCTACACCATTGGCTAAAAATAAACCTCAGTTTTGGACACAGTTAACCATGTGCATGGTGCCAGCCCATCAGGAAGATTGTCGTTTTCTGGTGTTGCATAATCTGCATGATGCTATTGTGCTGGGGTTTCCATGGTTACAGGTGCATAATCCGGTGTTGGATTGGAAATCTATGTCTGTGACTAGTTGGGGTTGTCAGGGGGTTCATGATGACGTTTCTTTGATGTCAATTTCCTCCTCCCCCTCTTCTGAAGTTCCTGAGTTTTTGTCAGATTTCCAGGATGTTTTTGATGAGCCCAAGTCCAGTTCCCTTCCGCCGCATAGGGACTGTGATTGTGCTATTGACTTGATTACAGGCTGTAAGTTCCCTAAGGGCCGACTTTTCAACCTGTCTGTGCCAGAACATGCCGCCATGTGGAGTTATGTTAAGGAGTCTTTGGAGAAGGGGCATATTCGGCCATCTTCTTCTCCATTGGGAACGGGTTTCTTTTTTGTTGCCAAGAAGGATGGCTCCTTGAGACCCTGTATTGATTATCGCTTCTTGAATAAGATCACGGTCAAATTCCAATACCCTTTGCCTTTGCTCTCTGATTTGTTTGCCAGGATTAAGGGTGCTAGTTGGTTTACTAAGATTGACCTTCGAGGGGCATATAATCTTGTTCGTATTAAGCAGGGCGACGAATGGAAAACTGCGTTCAATACGCCCGAGGGCCATTTTGAATATCTTGTGATGCCATTCGGACTCTCTAATGCTCCATCTGTGTTTCAGTCCTTCATGCATGATATATTTCGGAATTATCTTGATAAATTCATGATTGTATATTTGGATGATATTTTGATTTTTTCGGATGATTGGGAGTCTCATGTGAAACAAGTCAGGATGGTATTTCAGATCCTTCGTGATAATGCCTTGTTTGTGAAGGGGTCTAAGTGCCTCTTTGGAGTACAGAAGGTTTCTTTTTTGGGCTTCATTTTTTCTCCCTCATCTATAGAAATGGATCCGGTTAAGGTTCAGGCCATTCATGATTGGATCCAGCCCACATCCGTGAAGAGCCTTCAGAAATTTTTGGGCTTTGCTAATTTTTATCGCCGTTTCATTGCCAACTTCTCCAGTGTGGTTAAACCCCTGACCAATTTGACGAAGAAAGGCGCTGATGTGACGAATTGGTCCTCTGCGGCCGTTTCTGCCTTTCAGGAGCTTAAACGCCGATTTACTTCTGCCCCTGTGTTGCGTCAGCCGGATGTTTCTCTTCCTTTTCAGGTTGAGGTTGACGCTTCTGAGATTGGGGCAGGGGCCGTTTTGTCTCAGAGGAATTCTGATGGTTCCTTGATTAAACCGTGTGCCTTCTTCTCTCGAAAGTTTTCGCCTGCGGAACGCAATTATGATGTCGGTAATCGTGAGTTGTTGGCTATGAAGTGGGCATTTGAGGAGTGGCGACATTGGCTTGAGGGGGCTAAGCACCGTATTGTGGTCTTGACCGATCATAAGAATCTGATTTACATCGAGTCTGCCAAACGGCTGAATCCTAGACAGGCCCGATGGTCCCTGTTTTTCTCCCGTTTTGATTTTGTTGTCTCGTATCTTCCGGGTTCTAAGAATGTTAAGGCTGATGCCCTCTCTAGGAGTTTTTTGCCTGATTCCCCTGGGGTCCTTGAGCCGGTCGGCATTCTGAAGGAGGGGGTGATTCTTTCTGCCATCTCCCCTGATTTACGACGGGTTCTTCAGGAATTTCAGGCTGATAAACCTGACCGCTGTCCAGTGGGGAAACTGTTTGTTCCTGATAGATGGACTAGCAAAGTGATTTCTGAGGTTCACTGTTCTGTGTTGGCTGGCCATCCTGGGATTTTTGGTACCAGAGATTTGGTTGGTAGGTCATTTTGGTGGCCTTCTTTGTCACGGGATGTGCGTTCCTTTGTGCAGTCCTGTGGGACTTGTGCGCGGGCCAAACCTTGCTGCTCACGCACCAGTGGGTTGCTTTTACCTTTGCCAGTCCCTGAGAGGCCTTGGACGCATATTTCTATGGATTTTATTTCGGATCTTCCGGTTTCCCAGAGGATGTCGGTTATCTGGGTGGTTTGTGACCGGTTTTCTAAGATGGTTCATTTGGTACCTTTGCCTAAATTGCCTTCCTCTTCTGAGTTGGTTCCGTTGTTTTTTCAGCATGTGGTTCGTTTGCATGGCATTCCGGAGAATATTGTGTCCGATAGAAGTTCCCAGTTTGTTTCCAGGTTTTGGCAGGCCTTTTGTGCTAGGCTGGGCATTGATTTGTCTTTTTCTTCTGCATTTCATCCTCAGACAAATGGCCAAACCGAGCGAACTAACCAGACTTTGGAAACTTATTTGAGATGCTTTGTGTCTGCCGATCAGGATGATTGGGTGGCTTTCTTGCCATTGGCCGAGATTGCCCTTAATAATCGGGCTAGTTCTGCTACCTTGGTTTCACCTTTTTTTTGTAATTCTGGGTTTCATCCTCGTTTTTCTTCAGGGCAGGTTGAGCCTTCTGATTGTCCTGGGGTGGACTCTGTGGTTGACAGGTTGCAGCAAATTTGGGCTCATGTTGTGGACAATTTGGTCTTGTCTCAGGTGGAGGCTCAGCGTTTTGCTAACCGTCGGCGGCGTGTGGGTTCCCGGCTTCGGGTTGGGGATTTGGTCTGGTTGTCTTCCCGTCATGTTCCTATGAAGGTTTCTTCCCTAAGTTCAAGCCTCGGTTTATTGGTCCTTATAGGATTTCTGAGATTATCAATCCAGTTTCTTTTCCTTTGGCCCTTCCAGCCTCTTTTTCCATCCACAATGTTTTTCATAGATCTTTGTTGCGGAAATATGTGGTACCCGTCGTTCCCTCTGTTGATCCTCCTGCCCCGGTGTTGATTGATGGGGAGTTGGAGTATGTTGTTGAGAAGATCTTGTATTCTTGTTTTTCAAGGCGGAGGCTTCAGTATCTTGTCAAGTGGAAGGGTTATGGCCAGGAGGATAATTCTTGGGTTGTTGCCTCTGATGTTCATGCTGGCGATTTGGTTCGTGCCTTCCATTTGGCTCGTCCTGATCGGCCTGGGGGCTCTGGTGAAGGTTCGGTGACCCCTCCTCAAGGTGGGGGTACTGTTGTGAATTCTGTTCTTGGGCTCCCTCCGGTGGTTATAAGTGGTAGCGCTGCTGTCTGTTCTTCACAGCAGTTATCAGGTGTGTCCACTCTGGACTGGGCTATTTAGTCTGGCCTCACCCTTTAGTCAGTGCCAGTTGTCCATTGTTTCTGGAGGATTCACATCCCTTCATGGTTTCTCCTGCTTCCTGGTCTTTTCACCAAGATAAGTTCTGCTTGTTTTGCAGCCCACATTTTGTGGACCTCATTGTTCAGTGCATTTCATGTTTTTTCTTGTCCAGCTTAATCTGTGTAAGGATTTATGCAGTCAAGCTGGAATCTCTGGAGAGGCAGATATACCCTCCATGTCTTTAGTTAGATGTGGAGTTTTTTGTATTTTCTGTGGTGGATATTTCCTAGTATTTTAATACTGACCACATAGTTCTCTGTCCTATCTTTCCTATTTAGCTAGATTGGCCTCCTTTGCTAAATCCTGTTTTCAGCCTGTGTATGTTTTTTCCTCTCCTCTCACAGTCAATATTTGTGGGGGGCTGCCTATCCTTTGGGAATTTTCTCTGAGGCGAGATAGTTTTCCCTTTTCTATCTATAGGGTTAATTAGTCCTCCGGCTGTGTCGAGGTGTCTAGGATCAGTAGGTACATCCCACGGCTACTTCTAGTTGCGGTGTTAAGTTCAGGGTCCGCGGTCAGTACAGATACCACCTTCTCCAGAGTACGTCCAATGCTACTCCTAGGCCACCAGATCATAACAGCCATCCCAGTCACCAGACATGAATATCATTGAGCATGTTTGGGGTTGGATGAAAGAGGAAGCTTGGAAGACAGAACCAGAGAATCTAGATGAACTCTGGGAGGCATGTAAGACTGCATTCTTTGCTATTCCTGAAGACTTCATTAATAAATTGTATGATTCATTGTTGAACCGCATGGATGCAGTCCATCAAGCTCATGGAAGTCACACAAAATATTAAATATGACTCTAATAGCACCACAACTTCATTTACCAATGTTATGCAACATATATTTGTATTTTAAGTTAGTTATTTGTTTGAATATCACATTATTTTCTGTGAGCGACAAAACTTTTGTCTTGCCAAAATCTGACCATTCTGTGTCCATTAACTGATCAATATTTCTGCAATGATGCCAATTTATTTTCTTAACCTAAACCACATTTTGGAGGGTTTCAGCTTTCAAAAGAATAATTTATACAACAAATGGATGAATTTAACGTCAGGTTATAAGCTTTTATTTACATAACATGGGTAAGCGACATAACTTCTGTCAGGGAGTCTATTCTAATTTACTTAGATAATGACTTTTTTTTTGTTTTCATTGGCTGTAAGCCGTAATCATCAACATTAACAGAATTAAACACTTGAAGTAGATCACTCTGCAATGATTCTGTATAACATATGAGTTTCATTGTTTGTATTGAAGAACTTAAAATATTAAATTTTTAATGATACTCTAATTTAGTGAGAAGCATCTGTAATATATATATATATATATATATATATATATATATATATATATATATATATATACACACACATCTATCCATCTATACATGTGTGTGTATCCTAAGCATATTATTCTACATACAGTTATATGAAAAAGTTTGGGCACCCCTATTAATCTTAAGCTTAATGTTTTATAAAAATTGTTTTTTTTTGCAACAGCTATTTCAGTTTCATATATCTAATAACTGTTGGACACAGTAATGTTTCTGCCTTGAAATGAGGTTTATTGTACTAACAGAAAATGTGCAATCTGCATTCAAACAAAATTTGACAGGTGCATAAGTATGGGCACCTCACCAGAAAAGTGACATTAATATTTAGTAGATCCTCCTTTTGCAAAAATAACAGCCTCTAGTCGCTTCCTGTAGCTTTTAATGAGTTCCTGGATCCTGGATGAAGGTATTTTTGACCATTCCTCTTTACAAAACAATTCCAGTTCAGTTAAGTTTGATGGTCGCCGAGCATGGACAGCCCTCTTTAAATGATCCCACAGATGTTCAATGATATTCAGGTCTGGGGACTGGGATGGCCATTCCAGAATAGTGTAATTGTTCCTCTGCATGAATGCCTGAGTAGATTTGGAGCTGTGTTTTGGATCATTGTCTTGCTGAAAGATCCATCCCTTGCGTAACTTCAACTTTGTCACTGATTCATGAACATTATTGTCAAGAATCTACTGATACTGAGAGGAATCCATGCGTCCCTCAACTTTAACAAGATTCCCGGTGCCGGCATTGGCCACACAGCCCCAAAGCATGATGGAACCTCCACCAAATTTTACTGTGGGTAGCAAGTGTTTTTCTTGGAATGCTGTGTTTTTTTGCCGCCATGCATAACGCCTTTTTGTATGACCAAACAACTCAATTTTGGTTTCATCAGTCCACAGGACCTTGTTCCAAAAAGAAATTGGCTTCTCCAAACGTGCTTTTGCATACCTCAGCCGACTCTGTTTGTGGCATGCTTGCAGAAACGGCTTCTTTTGCATCACTCTCCCATACAGCTTCTCCTTGTGCAAAGTGCATTGTGTAGTTGACCGATGCACAGTGACACCATCTGCAGCAAGTTGATGCTGCAGCTCTCTGGAGGTGGTCTGAGGATTGTCCTTGACTGATCTCACCATTCTTCTTCTCTGCCTTTCTGATGTATTTCTTGGCCTGCCACTTCTGGCCTTAACAAGAACTGTACCTGTGTTCTTCCATTTCCTTACCATGTTCCTCACAGTGGAAATTGACAGGTTCAATCTCTGAGACAGCTTTTTGTATCCTTCCCCTGAACAACTATGTTGAATAATCTTTGTTTTCAGATCATTTGACAGTTGTTTTGATGAGCACATGATGCCATTCTTCAGAGGAGATTCAAACAGGAGAACAACTTGCAAGTGGCCACTTTAAGTAGCTTTTCTCATGATTGCATACACCTGGCTATGAAGTTCAAAGCTCAATGAGGTTACAAAACCAAAAAAAAAGTGCTTTAGGGCTGTCCCACACGTCCAGATAATTCCGGTACCGGAAAAAATCGGTACCGGAGTTATCCGTGTCCGTGTGCCCGTGAGCTCACGTAGGCCATACGTGCGGCACACGTGTGCCACCCGTGTGGCGAGTGGGTACCACACGGAGCGTGCAGGAGACAGCGCTAAAGTTTAGCGCTGTCCCCTGCATCGTGCTGAAGCCGCGATTCATATCTTCTGTGCAGCAGCGTTTGCTGCATAGAAGATATGAATAATAGTGTTTAAATGAAAGATCTATGTGTCCGCCGCCCCCCCACCCCCTGTGCGCCCCCCCCCCGCTGTTCAGAAAATACTCACCCGTGTCCCTCGTTGGCTGTCACTCCTTCCTGGTCTGGCCGCGGCTTCCACTGTATGCGGTCACGTGGGGCCGCTCATTTACAGTCATGAATAGGCGGCTCCACCTCCCATAGGGGCGGAGCCGACTATTCATGATTGTAAATGAGCGGCCCCACGTGACCGCATACAGTAGAAGGCGCGGGGCAGAGAGGAAGCAGCGGCAGCCAACGTGGGAGCGGGTGAGTATTTTCTGAACAGCGGGGGGGGCGCACAGGGGGTGGGGGGGCGGCGGACCCATAGATCTTTCATTTAAACACTATTATTCATATCTTCTATGCAGCAAACGCTGCTGCACAGAAGATATGAATCGCGGCTTCAGCACCATGTGGGGGGGACAGCGCTTACTGTAGCGCTGTATCCTGCACGCCACAGGGACTGCACACGGAGACCGTCCGTGTGTGGTCCGTGTTTTACACGGACCCATTGACTTTAATGTGAATACGTGCGCTCCCACGAACACTGACATGTCTCCGTGTTTGGCACACGGAGACACGGTCCGCAAAAAATCAATGACATCTGCACAGATGCATTGATTTTTATGGGTCTACATGTGTCAGTGTCTCCGGTACGTGAGGAAACTGTCACCTCACGTACCGGAGCCACTGACGTGTGAAACCGGCCTTAGTAAGTCAGTAAAAAGTAGGTAGGAGTATTTAAAACAAGAAAATTATAAGGGTGCCCATACTTATGCACCTGTCAAATTTTGTTTGAATGCAGATTGCACATTTTCTGTTAGTACAATAAACCTCATTTCAAGGCAGAAACATTACTGAGTCCAACAGTTATTAGATATATGAAACTGAAATAGCTGTTGCAAAAAAAAATTTTTTTATAAAACATTAAGCTTAAGATTAAAAGGGGTGCCCAAACTTTTTCATATAACTGTAAGTAGTAATATAGTTAATATCTGATATAACTATATATTATTTAAAAAACAAACTCATAGGATGTGTAATGTAAATAATTATATCACTCACGAGTACCCATAAATTCGAATGCAATAAGAATACATATATTCATTTATATATGCACACAGCTATTCTATATATATAATATATATATGTACATATATACACGCCTATCCTTTATATATATATATATATATATATATATATATATATATATATATATGTTATAGATAACTCCGGCACACCATATATCTTCAACCGTTAATTTTTATTAATTAATTATGTCTCAATTCAGCAGACAGCAGGATGTCTCAAAAAAAAGGAAAATGATCACAATTGTAGACTTATATGAATATCCCCGACGTTTCGGCATATGCTTGCCTTTCTCAAGGGGTATCAGTCTATTTGTGTTGTGACCCTCAGAGTGAATGGCTCCCGCTTATACTATACAGCGTCCGGAACGGCGCTCCAGGTAAGGACAGATTGCTGCGGTCAGGAGTCAGTATATATATATATTGACATAAATAGATACATAACAGTGAAACATGAAGCACATGCACAGTATAATATCCAATGATTATTTCAGCAGGGGGATATGTTCAGTACATGGAGCAGTTGGGGGGATCATGTGAGAAATCAGGGGGAGGAGGGGAATAAAGTCAAGTCTGCATCATTGTGATGAATGGATCAGGTGTCCTCTGTGGTGTCCTCTAAATGAAGCTGGAGGTCTGTAAGTGATTTAATAGTGGTAAACTCCTCTGGAAGACTAATATTCTGCTGCTAATACACCTACAAATGTTCCTGAGGGCACTGGAGTCCAGGAATCAGAGCTGAATGCAGCAGATCTTAATGTTCTGGAGAAGAAACCTCAAATCACTGGTGCCCTATAAAGTCTAGAGGAAGACCAGCCTTGTGCTCCCAGCTGAGGACTCCAAAATGTTCCCATCACCTGAGGATTAATGTCTGACAGGTTCTCCTGGGTCTTCTCCTCTGGAAGGTGGACCTCAGAGCTGCTGTTCTTAGCCACTTCTCAGACCTCCCTCCCAGCCTGTAATGTTCCTTCCCTTCCTTTCCTGCCTCTCAGCTCTATCCAACAGGAAAGTGCAAGGAAGACTCGTCTAACTTCCCACTTGCAGCCACATCTCCTCTTCTTGTGGGCAGACACCTCAGTCTTGGACATGAGGTCTACAATCCTACATCCTTTCTGCACCAGATCCTGAACACTGGGAGGATTTTTACCATTTTTTGGACATTATCATCATTGCTGATTTGCTTTTCTTTCTCTCCATGTATTGGAAAAATGAAAATGTCACCCCTCAATCAGAGGGGACCAGCTTGGACCCTGAAGGAGACTCTGCAGGAAAGGTGAGCTTGGATGTGTGCGGTGTCCCCGGGCAGATGGTGGCTTCATTATAGCGCTCTCTGGGGCAATTCTCCACCATTTGCTCATATACTATTTCATTGGCTGAGTTCACTCTAGTCCCAGGTTTATTGTAAAAAAAATAAAATAAATCAAAGTACAGATCATTTACCCAAATGTATCTTTTTTTGTGCGTAAAGAGAAAAAAAATCGATTTTTAATTACAACCATTAAAAAAAAATGAAATTTGCAATTCTTTGGGTGGCCTGATGGATTGCCTGATTGACAGCTGAAATTGACACTTGCTGCCTCTTATCCTGGGCATTTTGTGCAATTTCTAATTGCAGGTAGTTTGTGGGTTTTTTTCTCCTCTGCCTTGGATTACATGGGAACGAAACGATTACCTCAAGAGGCATGGGTTAAGTGCAGCAAAAAAAAAATCAATCTAGATTCAAATTGCTTCATTAAAGAGACACAGCTTTTGTTGGAAATGGTTTAAATGCCTCCTGGAAAGTTCTTATTTGTTGTTTGGAGCTTCTGTGTATGGGCTGCAGGGAATATAAGGGGAACTTGGTGGCATCTACTGGTTTACTGGCCATATCCTGTGGAAGGTGATGTCTCACCATAAGCAGGACCCCAGGGGAGCAGCCACAAGTCTGGACACCAGGACCCCCCACATCATGGTAAGCACACCTGACACATCTAACCAGAGACAGTACACAGTGCTGATGTATCACTGGTAGGTGAGGGGACCTGGGGAGACGGGGACATGACAGTCAGGAGGTGTGACTGACTAGTATACACAGCTAAATACAGGGGGACACATCTGTAACCAATCATCTATCTATCTATTATCTATCTATCTATCTATCTATCTATTATCTATCTATCCATCATCTATCTATCTATCTATTATCTATCTATCTATCTATTATCTATCTATCTATCTATCTATCTATCTATTATCTATCTATCTATCTATCTATTATCTATCTATCTATCTATCTATCTATCTATCTATCTATCTATTATCTATCTATCTATCTATCTATCTGTCATCTATCTATTATCTATCTATCTATCTGTCTGTTTACCTATCTATTATCTATCTATTCATTAGCTATCTATCTATATCTATCTATCTATCTATCTATCTATCTATCTATTATCTATAATCTATCTATTATCTACCTATCTATTATCTATCTATTATCTATCTATCTATCTGTCTGTTTATCTATCTATTATCTATCTATTCATTAGCTATCTATCTATATCTATCTATCTATCTATCTATCTATCTATTATCTATAATCTATCTATTATCTACCTATCTATTATCTATCTATTATTCCATGTATTGATTTCCTAAATATATACATTTATTTGTAAGTCATATTTATCTGACTATATAATCAATCTTATTTAACTATCATCAATCCTTCTTACACGATTTAATTTTAATTTCTATCAAGTTTCTTTCTTTCTTTCTTTCTTTCTTATCTAAACATCTATCCCTGTAACTCTTTTATTGACTACTCTACAGTAAAGCATGGCGAGTTTTAGTTTATGTGGGAAAACGATGTAATTTTTTCTTTTTATATATCTTTGAACTTGCAGTAAATCATTAATAGTATTTGTAATACTATTCACTTGTAAACTGTACATAGGAAAAATGTAGATTTACATCTGTTCTATAATTAATTTTACAGATTGAGAATTGATGACAGCTAGATAGATAATAGATAGATAGATAATAGATAGATAATAGATAGATAATAGATAGATAGATAATATATAGATAGATTGATAGATAGATAATAGATTGATAGATAGATAATAGATAGATAGATAGATAGATAATAGATATATAGATAGATGATTGATAGATAGATAATAGACAGATAATAGATAGATTGATAGATAGATGATAGATAGACAGATAATAGATGATAGATATATAGATAGATAGATAGATGATAGATAGATGATAGATACTAGAAAGATGATAGATAAATAATAGATAGATAGATGATAGATAGATAGATAATAGATAGATAGATGATAGATAATAGATAGATAATAGATGATAGATAGATAATACATATATAATAGATATATAATAGATGATAGATATATAATAGATAGATAGATAGATAGATAATAGATAGATAATAGATAATAGATAAATAATAGATAGATTATAGATAGATATTAGATGATAGATAGATATTATATAGATAACAGATGAGAGATACATAATAGATAGATAGATAATAAATAGATAGATAATAGATAGATAATCGATAATAGATATATAGATAATAGATAGATGATAGATAATATATAGATAGATAATAGATAGATAATAGATAGATACTTAGATAACAGATAGATAATAGATGATAGATAGGTAATAGATAGATAGATAATAGATAGATGAAACAAATATGTCTATACTATTTTATTGAGAAGGGTTGTGCCTATAATTTGTTGAATGACCCAGAAATTCGATTGATGCAGAAAAGAATTATAATTGAAAATCAACTCCTGAAATTACAATATGAGCAATACAAATACACACACATTGATATACATACATATACACACACATTGGCGGCCGCTGTTGAGGCCCTCTGTGGAGCATCCCCCGCATATACAGCGCTCACCACTTACACCTGGTCTGCTGCTGATCACTTCCCCTCCTCTTAGGACAGTGATCCGTGTCTGTCCCTCAGCGCAGTATTGGGAGCGGACGTGCCACCAGGAAGGGGTTAATGCCAGTGTTTCTGTGGAGCTGTGTACTGGACTACTGTCTTCAGGTGTCGCCGGATGGTCGGGCAGATCTGGGGTCTCCTCTTCCCTCTTTAGTTGTGCGGTCTGTGGAGGACGGAGGGAAGTTCTAGCGATCAGATCGCCCCTCACACTGGGCTCCCTCCCGGCGATCTCTAGCCATGATCTCTAGCCATGATCTCTAGCCATGATCTCTAGCCATGTCCGCAGGTGTCTGCAGGATTGTTATTATTCGCGTTTTGGCGCACGGTGTGTGAACAAGGCACAAGTCCGCGGTGCAGCATCATCCCGACTCCTGCAGTCTGCAGGTCTCCCTCCGTGTCCTCAGTCCCGGCAGTAACAGGCGGTCCTCAGAGTCCGGGGACTTTCCTGTCAGTCCAGTCACTGGGTCTTGTCCCTTACTATAGAATTACAGGCATGTACAGGAAGAGAAAGCAATGACATCTCAACATCCTGGGGCCAATGGTATAAGAAGCCATGAGATTACAGTAATATCTGTATACAATAGATAGGC